>NC_051159.1:79229518-79254942 GCF_013339745.2 Dermacentor silvarum
TGCAAAAACGACGAAGCGAAGTGGACGCATAGTCAACGATATACGCTCAATCCCTTCCCTGACGCACCAAGGGCAGCGTTCTGAGTTCCGCTGCTGAGTTCCTGCTGCTAAGTTCCTGCTGCTAACTTCCTGCTGCTAAGTTCCTGCTGAGGAGCTGATGTGCGTATGCTCTGGTCTGAGCAGTAAACGTCGAGCTAACGTTATCTAACATATCACTTGGCGCGGACGGCTTTCCGTCGGTCTCATCTCGTGCGCTATCGAGGTAAGACGCCTCCAATGCCACTGGCGGCACTCATCACCACGCCAGCGTTGTGAGACGCCTGGTAACTGGCCAGGGCAGTGTTTCTTGTCGAGCAATAGTTGCCTGGCGTGCTACGTCCCTCCAGCATGTCGCACCCGCGTATACTTAGAACACCGTCCGAGGAGTTCAATCGCAACGCTAAACATTGCTAGTGCTGTCAATACTTCGTCCTTCGAGCGAAACTACCAAGGTTTTGATGCGAGAGCGTCAAATGGCCCATTGAGCGAAAAAGCCGGCGTCTGTAGCAGCGAAATGGCACCTAAATTCCCACTGGCTGCGGCGCCACGTCACTCTCGCTCTCGGAAGCCGGCGCGCGGTCCGTATCTCTCACCCCCACTGGGCTTAGCTGCTAAGCGCGCCTGCCGGCCTTGGTGGCCGCTGCTGCTCCGTCAGTCTCTCGTCGCGCAGGGCGTCGGTGGCATGCAGCGTTGGCACCGCAGGCTGCTGCTGCTGCTTGTTGGCATCACGTACCACTACGGTACATTACTCGCAGTGCAAAACGAGAAGGACCGCCGAGCGGCGTTCAACTGGACCTTAATGTTTTCGCATTCACAGCTCATAAGAAGTACTTAGGTGTCCTCGGATTTTAATTTCTTTACGTTGTGTTGTAGGTTGCAATTACAGAAATAAATCTGGGCAGAAATAAAGACACGTCCACTTACGAGACCTCCTGAGACTCGCCCCAGTTTCGATATATCCGTCGTCATAATGTGCTACGAAATTCACCGCAGGTGTCTAAATTAACAGTTTCCTGAAGTCCTCTCTCGCGCATACGAGAACGTAACTGTCTGGAAAATCAATCCATACTTTCGCCGATTTTCGAGACGGATATCATGAAACTTGAGCTAGCCTGAGACTTGCGTCCAACCTAAAACTTCAGCCAAGTGGATATTGCTTCGCAGTTACCCGGCTTCATTTCTGAATTTGCGACATGTGTCAAAAAGTGAATAGTTAGCTAATTATTAGAACTTTGCTCAGTAGCTGACCATCACGATTTGTCATGGGAGTAACACCCGCCTATTATATTAGTCCACCTAAAGACACAGACCTGCACTATCTGTCAGAATCCGCGGATACCACCCACATTTTTAAACGCGCTTTAAAATACGGATGGTATACTGGTACATAGACAGAACAGCATTTGTCACTCGTATTTCTCCATGCATATGCTGCTTCGGTGTATGTATTTCCTCCAATAAAATTGTCTTGAAGATGGTATGTACAGAAAGGCACTCGTGGGAAGAGGAGAATCAGGTGAAATGATTAATTTTGGAAATTTCCAGACATAGTATGCGAGTTGACGAAGTACAATGGTACTGGACACCTTGGGCGATGCCTTCGTCCTATAGTGAATTTAATCTGGATTACGTCAAGACGATCCGTGAAATGATGTAAAAGTAATAGCGACTAACGGCAACATGTGTCCTACGATGGTTTTTGACGTCATATGTAATATTTCCATTGATCCATATAGGTAATTTCCTGATATTCTGATAACTGGGTATCAATATTCAAAGTTTTATTGATATTTTATTTCGCTCACAGTTCTGCAGATACATGGCAAGGTCTTGCTGCTTTTCCTACCACCGATTTCGTGTTCAATAATATATCTATGAGGCAGTAAATATTGGCTTATCGCAATCAGAGCAAGAAGTTTCAAAGATGAAGCGTTCCTGTTAGAGACAAGCAAGATTAATATAAGTGAAGCTGCTTTGTCTAAGCAAAATTGTGAACAAAAATGTTGGAAGCACAAAAAAAAAATCTAGTTTTCGCATTGCCCCACAATTCACAAAGACCGCGTCCCGTATAACGCGTCGTCTGACAATGGTCTGCTTTTGCTTTTAAATCTTACTCTCCGAGTCAAAAAAGTCGCCGTTTCACCCGAAAGACGAATCATCGATTGGGATAGCGACGGGGCGGCTGGTGCGGCGACTCTCTCCTCATAAGAAGGTGCCAAGATTTGATCACACGCATTTTGTGCGAACGCGGGCAAAACGCCGATGGCGTCGACAACAGTTCTGCGTGTTGCCGGTGCTACTGCATGTCCAAGTTTATACAGCTGATAAAGCTACTATCATTACTCCGTATAGCTCTCTACAAATTTGCTATCGCAATTGATGCTTCGCCTTTCAGGTGAAACTGCGACAACTTTTTGGCTCCTCATCGGCAGGAAAGAGACGGGGCGGGTGCTGACGTCACCCGCGTCGCATGCGTCTTTCGTCGCAAAGAAGGCCTGTTCAGCTTGAAGTCACCCGTGCAGCCTCTCGCTTCACCGCTAACTAAGCGGCGAGAACACAGTGCACCACACGAATCCATGAGCACTCGGCGCACTCAGTCCCCATCGCAGATCGCTTTCAAGATAGGGCCCGGGCAGCTGCGCCATACGCAGCCGCAGCCATGCGCGCGACGCGAGACGGCGCACTTCCTCCCCGCTTTCCTCCCTTGCGCGCGCGAGATTGAGCCAACATCGTCGGCTCACCCTCGCACGGTATCAGTCGCAAATACAGCATACGGCGCGCGGTGACCATCTTATCGCCCTTGGACCTTATACGGAACACTACGGCGACGGCATTAATGCGCTGCAGTGTCCATATCATTTCTATCGCAATAAAATTTCTAAAAATCACAAGGCATGCAGCTGTAGGCGCTCAAGCGAAATCAGCGCGGTGGTGGATAGTGAGCCGTTCCCAAGGCGTTCTTCTCATCAACTTTAATGCCATTTCCCCTTACACAAGCGCGGGGCAGCTAACTGGATAGTTACTTGGGTTAACGTCTCTGCCTTTTATCCACTTTCTTCGTGTGTGTGTGTGTGTGTGTGTGTGTGTGTGTGTGTGTGTGTGTGTGTGTGCGTGTGCGTGTGCGTGTGTGTGTGTGTGTGTGTGTGTGTGTGTGTGTGTGTGTGCGTGTGTGTGTGTGTTTACTGCAGAGGGGTTAAGAACGGATGACACTTCGTACTTCCTTGCACTTCAGAAGGAAGGAAGGAAGGAAAATAAGAGGTGAAAGGCAGAGAGGTTAACCAGGTTAAGTGTCCGGTTGGCTACTCTGCACAGGGGGATGGGGTAAGGGCAGAAAAGATTAGAAAAACAAGAGAAGATTCAAAAGAAGAAGAAAAAAACACAAAAACACATCAGTCCGCACAATTCTACAGTTTTTCACGAAGTCCTGTTTCTTTTAAAAAGCGTACTAGCGCTTTTAAAGCAGTTGGTTCCGACGTCGGCTGGGACCAGGGACCAAGAATTCTGGCTTCCGTAAGGGGACGGCTGTCTATCTTGTCGAGCGTGGTTCTGAGTTGCACTTCAGAAGTGCCAGAAGTGTTATACGGAGCTTTCTACATGATCGGCTGAGAATCTAGTCATTCTCTTTGTGGGCATAGTGTTGAGATAAGATACGCCAACGCCTTGCTCGTTTCACGTTAGAAGAGTGCACGTGCAATATAGAAAGCTGGAAACTATGTTGCAGAAGCTTTGCGGCCATTACGGCAGTCTGATTTTCTAGTTGTAACAACCTATGTGCACGGTAAGGCGGCCAGCTAGTATGCATGAAAATGGTTGCACTGGTGGTTTCGATGCTTCAGAATCGAATAAGCTTGACGCCACTGCGCACAAAATTTTCATGTATTTTTTTATTATTTCCTTAAAGACCCCGAAGTAAGGGTATTACATACGGGTGGGTATACAACGTATACAAACAAGTGTTAAAACATTTTAAATTCGTGAAATAAAAAGTTGTTACATCTTGAACAAATAGTGACGAGCAGGTGACAGCAGCGACTTGATGAGGAAAGACATTCCAGTCTTTAGATGATCGGTAGATAAATTAGGCATGCTTAGCACTTGTTGGGAAAACTGAGAAAATTTAGAGTTTGTTCTTACAACAGCCAATATGACGGTTCATGTGTAGCGTAAGTAAAATTGTCTATATAGGCGGTGCACAATCAAAGATAGAGACATTATAACCGGCGTAGAAAAAAACACTTAACCAGAACTAGAGTGCTCCAGCCAGCCTCTCAAGGAGTACTAATACTTAGTACAACGGGAGTGAGTTATTCCTTCCTTTGTAGGCTTAAATTCTTCAGTCTAGTATTTTCAGCTGTGTCTTCGTTCTGGCACTACGTCTCATTATGGTATGGTTTAAGTGCCCAACTGAAATATGTTGCTTGATCCCCCCCTTTTGTCTTTTCCATGAAAATGTCACAATTTGAACAACAGATCTACGAGCGCCTGTATTAACGTTTGCGTTAACCCGATGCGTCCAGCCAAGCTCTTTCAAAGGAAATGCGCCTTGCGAGGAGCGCGTGAGCTCCTATATGTACTTGCCCGCCGATGCCCAATCGGGTCAGAAGCTGGACACGTATGCCTCAAGATTAGTGGTCAATTTACGGGCGCGAAATCGCAACGTGTGCTACCGCAAACTGTTTCCTCCACTCACTAGCATCTGTACTACGGCTCGGCTGTGTACACGCGAAGTTTCAACGCTGGTTGTCCATAGTCGCGATGCTTTCAGTCCTGGAATAAGCACCATTTTGAAAACGCCGACGCGAATGCGACTCGCGAACTTCGACATTCTTACTATACATTCCATTCAGGCAGTATCTCAAGATCACCGCGCACAGTTGCGGTTCCTTTCACAAAATGACTCGCCGCCTATTTCTCTCCCCCAATCCCTCCCCCTCCCCTCCGCCCCCCTCTCTTTGCTCTGTACACACGAAGAGAGTCCGCTAAGCTGTTCGGACGCCGTCTCGGCAAAAGGCAAACTCAAGCTCCACCAGCAAGACGAGCTCGATTTCGCAAATTGCTGCATGGCAAGTCCGCGCTGCCCGTATCTATATGGCGCCTGACATTAATACGCAGGACCGACATACTTCTGGTATTCGGTTGCAAGCTGCGGGCCAAAGCAGCAGCTGGCAACAACCGTCGACGTCGCATAGGAGCTATGCGATAGACCAACATAAGTCTCTGTCTTCTCAGGAACTGACACCCTTGCACAGAAGCTCGGCCCATTAGTGCTGATTGCGCGTCTTCACGGCGAAGGCGCTGAATTCACTCGCTGGCGGAGTATGTTGTCAAGATCCTCCCGCTAAAGCCGAAACATGGTAGCGCAAAAGTGAGTCGCACTCTCTAACGCCATGTTCTTCTCACTATACAACAAGGAAATAAATAAACTGAATTCCCACGATACGGAGCCTACTTTTGCAATTCTTTTCACCAAGCTACGCAAAGATAACATTAGTGCGAAATTTAAACTTGAATTTAACCCCACATAATTTTTGTTACGCTGAATTTGAGTCCATAAAATTGTGACTGAGGCGCGTTATAAACTTAACTCAAAGTCCATAGTTACGCTTTTACAACGCTGGAGTGAGATTTCCCAGTTGTGGATAGTACAGAAAACCAATTACCAATAATCAATTACAATAGTAGTTATTTTTACTACATTTTATTTTGTTGTCGTTTTTGTTGTCTTATTTTAGATGTAGAAACATGGGAAGGTAGGCTACGTTAGAACAGGCTATTCCAGGATCCTAAATTTGTTACTCAAGAAACAAGAAAAAGATAAAGAAAAAGAAGAAAGCTTCAACAAGCATTATACACAGACGAACATAAGCATACAAACAATGTCTCTACGGGCACCAGTACCGAAAGAACAGACGCCAAATGTTCTTTGCACCCTGCCGCACAAACTTTGCAAGGACATGTGGTTCTATAGTTTAATTGTATAGCTTTATACGCTGTATAGCTTTATTGGTACGGCATCGCACGCGGAAGGTGTGGGTTCGGCTCCCACCTGCTGTACGTTATCTTTTCGCCCACTTTCATTTCCCTCTGCCTTATATGTTCGCATTTCAATTAAACATAACAATTAAGTGATTTCTCTTTCTCTAACATAACAATGCTTTCTCTGGCTTTATTGTCTGTGGCTTCATATGATTGCGATTAGTCCAGCTTAAAACTATCGTTCTCTACAGCATTGATTTACAATTTTTTTACGAGCATTTTATTTCGAATCCGAACAAGCCTCCTCGCACGCTGCTTGGTCATTACAGACCGTCAGGCTAGCACGATTTTTTTTCTCTCTCTCTCTGCGACACAAGAACAATTAAGATCCTGTCTATCGGTTCAGTTTAACGAAGTTAAGAATACGACTACGGTTAGAGCAGACTCTCGTTTTTTGGCTCCGTATTATAACTGCTGGTTGTGCCAAGCTCGCGATATTGGCGAGCGCTGTGAGTTAATCAATAACGTGTTCTCGTTAGCTGTCCGGGGCTACTCGAAACACGGCAGTCAGCCGAACTTGGAACTGCGGCGAGGCCAGACAGACGCGTCTGCCAGCAGCGAACGAGTTTTCCAGAAAAGCGCGCTTAACGTTGATGAATGAACTTCGTAGCGGAGCCGCCGGCGGCGCCGTGCCGGCATGTTCACGAAACAGTTGCGGCTTCGCACGAAGAACGAACTTTCTCACCCAGTGGAAAGGAATATAACAATAACACAGAGCGGAAAAAAAATATTTTTTTTTCGAGTTAAACGCCGCCTATAGCTCCGGGAAGCGGGCAGCGTTCGTGATTTCAATTCGGATCGGGACACGTGCGCGCGAATTCCCCGATAGATCACACTTTCGCGGTCCTCAGCTTCGATGCAATCCATTAGCCCCGACAGAGGGACAACAAACAGAGCCATATATTCGAAAATCAGGATTAATAATCGCTAGATTTGTGTAACGCTCGTTCTATATACCCGAAGCGCGGTAGAATAGCAGCACAGACGCAAGCCATGACGGAGCGGTAGCCATTAGACCAACTGACAACGCTAGTTTGCGTCGAGTCGCCTGGATATTTCTTTTGATAACACACAAGCAAACTCGTGTAGATGGTCAAACTTGAGCGTGCCTGCGCGCACACACACACACACATGCACGCTCACTCTTTGTCTTTATCATACTTCTACTTATTAAATGCGAAGCATTTCTTGGCGAACATTTGCCACTTTGAGAGTATCTATCTATCTAGTGGCCTACGTCTTGGTGCTCTCATCGTCGTTTTGTTAACTTGGTATGCACCAAAATTGGCATAGTATGACAAGAGTGTATTACGAATATAAATGATAGGTCATTACAGCCGCGCACGTGTTGGTAACTTGGTTCTCTCATAGTCGTTTCGTTAACTTGGTATGTACCGAAATTGCCATAGTATGGCACAAGCATATGACTTACATAAATGATAGGTCACGACATGTGTGTCATGTACGTCATGAAACAGCCGTCTACGTCTTGGTGCTCTCACGGGTAAAAAAAAAAAACCAAAGTGGCAAAGAAACGAGAATTAATGATGGTAATGTGTGTAAGTATGGGTATGATAGTAACAATAATGACAGTATAATACAATAATGATTCAATAATGCCCATGACTCGGCAAACATGACAATTACTCAGCGAAAAAAGATGAACACTCAAAAACACTGAAATAGGTTCGGACATAAATGATAGTTCATGACATGCATGTCGTGTAGGTCATGGAACAGCCGCCTACGCCTTGGTGTTCTCATGGTCGTTTCGTTAACTTGGTAGGCTCCCCGAATACTGCTTCGCATAACATCGATTCCCACAGGGTGTGGGATCTGCCGGATTTTAACAGCGAGGCTGTTTAAGCCAGCCGTAATTTGTGGTGCGTAGCCGTGGTAGTCATGGCAACCCGGAGAAGGAGGAGGAGACCGCGTGCACATCGCCAGCTCTCTAGCTCTCTGCCTTCCCGACCCCTGGCTCTCTTCTCTCCGCGGCTCGCTGAGCCAGAAAAAATGTGGTTGATCCCTCTTATATAGGAATCGGTATAGAACACGAAAGTGAAACGTGTCTTCACAGAAGTAGTGTAATGTTTATTGCACATTGATATATAATGTCTATTGGTGTTTTGTGGCTAAAGCGCCCTTAGGCGTTGATGCACCCACGCTGACGCCTGGTGGCACGTCTCCTCCATCACGACTACCAACGTCGATGACCACGAGCAACCGTCGTGCATATGGAAGCTAGACTACGCTGCACATGCTAGCACAACGCGAAAGACGAAGCACGTAACTGAATCGTCACCGAGTCAAATCAGCGCGTACAGTGCGTCGTAATTGCAGCCTCCGCGATCAACTTCAGAAACATTTTCAGAGCTAATTGCGGAGGCCACGCTCCGCTGTGCTGAGTACGGTGAACGCCACCTAGGTGGCGTTGGTAGTGCTTCTTGATGCCAGCGTCCCTTCGAATGCTGGCATCGAGGCGTCGTAGTGCTGAGACCACCGAAGCGTTCACTGTCGGTATAGTGCCTAGAATATACTTACTAGTGTGCCGACTGCGGGCTTTCCGGTGGCACGGAGAATGATGCCTTCCGCCGGCGGCCACCAGACGGCGATAGCCGTACGGACCGTGCTATGCCGAGCGGCGTCTCTAGCCAACGCGCGCGTGTGCGACAGACGCCAATGGACTGTCCCAGCCCGTTTCGTTCTGCGGAACGTTGGTTGAGGTGCAAAGCGTAATCGAAAGAATATGATTTTGTTGCACTTACAAACGATCGTATGCACAGTTATCATTATAACGCTACACGATACGGGGTGTTTCTGCGAAAAATACCAATAAATAAATACGTGGTTTCCGAAGAAGTGTAACTTTTTTCCACAGTAAACTATTATATGCGAGACATGTCCACAAATGCTAAATTCACACCAAGTTGTATCTAATTACCATAAATTAAATTAATTACCATAAATGAAGGTAATTAAACAGGGCACATTTTCATAGGCGACACACCGTCAACTAATTTTGAACGAGCGCTCAATGTAGCAATTATTAAAGTGTTTCTCACAAGCGACAGCCGCCAGAGTTAGCCTTCGATCTGCACTCTTATATTCTTCTCCCACTCGGCAAAACGTTCTGGCCAGTCAGCAGGCGCGCTGAATAATGAGACTTGCTCGTTATTTGAGCGGTATCCAGTTGTACAATATGGGACAAAACAGGTGCTGTGTTTACGCCTCGTTTTCTGCGACGACATGTCGGTTCCGTCCGTGAGCAAACACAAGTACGAACCATGCGCACAGAAAAGAACCCCAGCAATGACGTGCGGAGGCACCACACGCTACTTGCTCGAAAGCAACAACGCGCCGCAACCGACTGCGCTTACGAACGCGCATCCGAAGTGCACCCGAAGCGCAAGCGACGCGTGATGCGCAAGCGACGCGTGATGCGCCGCTCGGTTAGCACGGTCCCAAACAGTGTCGCCGTCTGGGGGCCTCCGGCGGAAGGCATCACCGGCAGTGCCAGCGTCTCCCATTGGAAACTCCCGGCGGTCGGCACACTAGTAAGTATATTCTAGGCACTATACTGTCGGTGCGCGTTAGTGTCATAATGCAGTACTTCTCTTTTCTGCTCGTAGGCGGCGGCACCGCCCCGAGCAAGAGCGCGGGTACACGGAGGAGTGTTAGATATATAAGGCGCGTCTGTGTAGCTCTCTGCAAATGCGTTTGTGGCGCAATGGGTTAAACGCTCGGCGATCTATCGTCGCGGACCGAGAGGTCGTGGGTTCGATTTCCAAATTTTGCATGTTTGTGGAACTTTTTCTTCTGGTTTCTTTCTTTGTATTATGTTCGTGTATGTTCGTGTGACGTATTTCCGTGACGGAAATACGTCAGTGAAGTCTTGGTGGACCCCGGCATAAAACACTTTCGTGTTAAAAAAAAGAGAGGCGAAAGCTTGCGCTAGGCCGCGCAAAGCTCAAGACACAGTGAAGCTGGCCGACTGATATCGAGCGGCTAGCCTCCAACGCGTTCGGCGTCGGCAAGCAGCAGCGTTCTTGGCACTGTGCCAACCTTGCTTAGCCTGCCTGCGTTTGTGGCATGCCAGGAACGCTGTCGCTCGTAGGCGCCGACGCGTACAGCGCTAGTCACGCGAAATGTCGCCAACGCGTTCGGCGTCGCCAAGCGACAGCGTTCTTGGCACTGTACCAAACTTGGTTAGCCTGCCTGCGTTTGTGGCATGACAGGAGCGCTGTCGCTCGTAGGCGCCCACGCGTCCAGCGCTAGTCACGCGAAATGTCGCGAAAGAGAAGGTACCTCTGAAAATGATCGTTCGAGAATACCTTCCTACATGCGTAGTTAAGTTAAACCAAGTTAAGACCTAGCAGCAACCAAGTTCATAACTAGTAGTAGCAGCCAGTAAGCTTCGCTGTGCCTCAGCTTTGCGTGACCGAGTGCAAACTTGCCTGATTTTTCATTATTATTATTATTATTATTATTATTATTATTATTATTATTATTATTATTATTATTATTATTATTAATGTTGTGTTGTTGATGGTGTCAGAAGCGAGAAACAAATCAATCGTGGTGCAATGCAGGGCCCTGGATATGAATAAAAGTAACTCAAGCGGAGCGAGCTTAGCGAAGCTTCTACCACCTCTATGGCAACAGCACGGCAACAAACATAAAGATTAATTAGCTTCGTATATTACTCTGCGATGGCCGACATTCCGATTTCGATTCTCTTCTTATCATAAAGAACACAATCTATTTCAGGGTCCCGAAACAGATGCCAGGTATTCGGGAGCCATTCAAAAGACATGCGTCTGTTGAGCACGAGATAGCGGGATCGAATCCCAGCCGCGGCGGCCGCATTTCGCTGGAGGCGAAATGCAAAAACGCATGTGTGCTTGCGTTGTAGTGCGCGTTAAAAAACCCCAGGTGGTCAAAATTAATCTGGAGCCCTTCACTACGGCGTGCCTCGTAATCAAACTAGTTTTGGCACGTAAAACCCCAGAAAGAAAAAGAAAGCCACTGCATAAACATGTCATGTGACAAGCTTTGCCATTTAAGGAGAAAAAAGGACAAAAGAAAAAAGAAAGAAACTGCTCAGAAGTTTCTTTACTTGTTTTGTTTTCCGACCCGCAAGTGCGAGTACCAATTATTGTTTCTTGTTGGCGAAGTATACCATGGCCAAGTAAAAATGAAAGAAAGAAGCTGTTTTCATTTGGTAGTAGGGGCAGAAACAAAGTTTTAACGTGGCACGGAGAAATGTTGACATCGACTCATTTAAGTGAATTCATTCGCCATTATAGCCTAGCGTCATTGCTGAAGGAACTTCGCAGTTTGAGCGTTAAGTTTGACATAGATTTATAACTTAGCATATAACTTAGCATAATTTACCACACAAAATCTTTCATCAAGTTGCAAGTGGAATTGCCTTTTCCACAAGATCCACAACTACAACCCGGTACTAAAGGGAAAACTATTTGCGCCTTCTTCCTACATTTCGTCCCGTACTGACCATATTATATATACACAAGAGTACTGTGCCATCTTCGCGTACAAAATTATATATTGATTAGTTTTTGCCCCGAACGTGCATATACCGAAACCACCTCCATGCATCCCTCGCTGCCATTCTGGTCTAATCAAGCTTTAAGACCACTTTTTACCACGCCAAAGTGTTAAAGCTTGCGTGTTCTTGTTTCTGCATGTTCCTTGTTTTGTTCTGCAACTCCTTTCTGTAGTGTCTACGGGCATTGGAAGTATAAATAAATAAATAAATAAATAAATAAATAAATAAATAAATAAATAAATAAATAAATAAATAAATAAATAAATAAATAAATAAATAAATAAATACATTTACTTCATGTCTGCTACCTGTGCGGCGCCCGTGCTTCCTATTACAAGCACAGTAAGAACGAACCATCCTTGTATGTACATTACGCGCTGAGCTCTAGCTTATGTAAACCTTATTAAAGTCACGAAATTCCCCTAGTACTTAAGCTATTTATGTATTCCCCTATAAAGGCCCTATTGCTCGCCTAAATCGTACTGCGCGATCAATTTTTGTGAGCTCAAACGACCTTACGACTCTATGATCATACCACTATACGACAGCGATATGTTGTCTTTTCCTCCGTTTTTATTCCAACCTTTCTTATTGCCTCGTCATTCTAATTAAGATACAAGAAAATTTCTCCTATACTTTCCTTGACGTAATTTTAAATGGCTTCGTGTGGTTATACATGACAAAAACTCGGGCCCCTTGATTTCCCTTTATTTTCCTGGTTGATACGAGTCGTGTTGCTTTATGAAAAAAAAATTATTTATCATGCTTTTCTTGTTCTTGTGATTTTTTTCAAATACAAAGTAAGAAAAGCAAACTATGCAGAGTAAATCAAGAGCGAGAGATCCACTGCCCAACTCGGCTGTAACTTGTCGAAAAAAAAGTACTTTCGCAGGAAAAATTGCTGTCAGTATACCTCTGACGCGGCTCACAGACGCCATTAAGATTTTAAAATATGGCGGCGAAATACGCTCTCTCGGAAGGCTTACATAGGACAAGAAAACAGAAAGCAAATGTAACGAAATATTCCCAATGCCAGCAGCTGCGAGGAATTTCGTCTCATGCCAGAAGGCGTTCCGAGTTCTTGGGTAAGACTGCACACTCGTCCTTGCTCTACGCACAGGTATCGAACCGCGACGGTGTTTGGGAGATACACCCACACACAGAAGAGGAGGCCTTACAACACCACGCACGGAAAGGACCTTTCGACAGCCGTGCTCCATATCGCAGAGGCATTGGCACAAAGACATGTACACTTTGCAAAGATATCGAATAAGAGCATTCTTTTTTCCAGCGGTTCACCTTTTCTGAGAAAAATGTCACAGTTTCGCCCTCAGGGCGAAGCAATGAATGCGATAGCAACACAGCAATGTCATACGAAGTAAGGTGAGCGGCTTTGGTAGCAACAACACGCAGAACTGTTGTCGACGCCATCGGCGTTTTGCCCGCGTTAGCTCAAAATGCGTGCGGCGTTGGTGACTGTTGCTGGAGCCTCTGATATAAATAGGCACTTGGTGCCGCAACTAAACGTCGCCTCCCTTCCCTCCCCCTCCCCCATGGCCTCTCGCGCGTCTGAAGAAAAAAATTAAAATTAAATTAAAGGCGCGTTTGCTCTACATATATGGTGATTGTAAAGGAGGAAAGAGACGCTTACTTCTGCAGCCCTTAAGCGAGCATGGCGCAGAACGCGCGTTTGTTCTCCGCCGTGCGTTCATTCCCCTTGAAAGCGCGCGTCCCTCGCGCCCTTTCACTCGCACATACAGCGTTCGGCGCACGGCGACGATTTCATCTCCATTGACGTCATACGGAACCTCACGGCGACGGCGACGGCGACGGCGACGCCGACGGCAGAAATCTGCTTTTGAGTGTCCATATAATTGCTATCGCAATAAAAGAAGCCGATCTGTAAGACACACACAGACGCACACACATACACACGCGTCACTGAGTGACATCACCAACGCCGCGTCACTACCAGGCATTGGTACGGTAACCTAACAGCTGGATAGATTTTGCCGCAAAAAATGGTGCGACTCCTGCGCACTTATAAAATATCACCAGCCCTTCCCCTATCAAGAAAATGGGGGTAAGCGAAGCTCGTCGTGTGTGTACCTGACCTTTTCCTTCCCTTTCGTACTACTTACTTGTCTTTCTCTTTCCTTCTACTTTTCCATCCCTTTTGAGCAACGTTTTTTTTTTTTTTTTTAATTCGAAAGCTTGCCCTTAGGCATAATACAAAGCATATTGTTTCCTTCCGTTGCGTTGTACGATTCTCTGCTCGTCGCTGTTGTCGCTTGCATTCGATGTCTCGAGTTTCTTCGGCGGCGTGGTTAGCAGCATTCGTCCGCCATTGCCGCTTGCGATTCTTTGAAATTAAATTGCTTCAAAATTAAGTCTGTCCGTGTCATAACACAATGAATGGATCATACCCCCGTAAGCCTCCCCATTACGACGACAGGAGAGAAGTGAACGCGGGAATGATGAGCGGGAACGGCGCCAGCTGTGGCAGAAGACGACGACGACGAACGTGGGAGCAGTGGCACGAGCGCGTGCCGAGCACGAGCATGAGCGCAACCCGAGGGGCGCCAACGAACAAACTGCGGAAAAAGACGACGACGCTCGAGCCAATGCTGAGGATGATAACGCGTACACCGCTTACACCGACCCCGACACAAGTGAGCCTAAAAGCTTCGCTTAAAAGAAATTTGGGGCTGGAATAAGAGCAGAGCAATGAGTCCGCCGCAGCGTGGAGCAGAACATCCTATTTCGTCATCACAAGCAGAACGCCATAACATTTCAGTCATTTTAGGCGGGTACGATGACGTTACGATGCAATTGGACTACCAGGCGATCAATTAACAGAAACCGACATACGGAACAAAGGACGAAAAAAACACGCAGGCGAACGCAATCATCAGTACATACAGATAAAAGCTCACAAAGCAAGAAACAAAAAAAGAACCTCTAGATATATAAAACGAAGCTATTCAAATAATAATACGAGTAATTTAACTGGGACTCAAACTTTCACAGACGGAACAAGCGGCGCCTCTCTGAAGAATAGAACGAGAGAAACACGACGATATGCTTCAGATGCATATAAAGATGCGAGGCTCGCAATGGCTTCAGTGCACGATATAACCCAGTCTCCCAACTGCAGTTCTGCTAAGTGTTTTGTTTACTAAGTAGTCATGCAAAATCAAAAAGAGGCATATCAAATTTCGAGACGATCACGCTGAACATTTGCTTATAACACGGCTCGCACGGATTGCAGACTCAAACGGGCGTGCACCTCAGTCACAAGGCGCACAGTAAAGCGTCGTTTTCTGCCTAGTGCACCTTCAGATCCCGATGCAAACAGAGGAACGTCAGTGGCCTCTTGCATTTTTACACTAGTGTAAACAGAAACGATAAATGGCAGCGCGGATTCCTCTCAAAGCATCATTACTCAGCGTTGAATGCGAAGAAGCAGGCTGGAAGTATTGCGTTACGAAAGCAGCGCGAGAGTGATACGACTTGTTTGTTTTTTCTTTCCAACGAACATGAGGCTTCGGCACTCAAAAGCAGCAGCAACTAAGACAGCATCCATGATGTGCAGACGCTAAAAACTTACGGTTGAACGCGAAGCGAGAGTTTACTTCGCACCAACGAATCCGTGCAATGCGGCAAGAGTTGCACGTGCAACTTTTGCCGTGCAAGAGTTGGGGCGAAGGGGAAAAAATATATGTGCACATAAGTGTAAAAGAAATAAAACATTTTACCACCTCCACCAACGCACGTATTGGAATCTGTGTGACGCGAAGCTTTCATGAGGCGGCTACTTATATGCTATAAAACTAAATGCGATGCGTATAGTACTCATTACTGTCATCTGTGCAGCGTGTACTCTCATGCAATATTTATGTTTATGCACCGTATACCGGTCACAACAGTAATGTGATGTAATGTTCATGTTTATGGGCTGCACCGTTTACAGTCTATAAGCTGAAAGGCGAACCGCAGTTCATGTGAATGCGCGCTGCGAGACGTTGACGCAGGGCTGTCACGTGGACGAAGTTGATGCTTGTCGAAAGAAGAATTGGGAGGATAGATATGCGCTGAAAGAAACACGACACAAAAGACTGGGGTAATGTTGACCGTCATTTTCCCCCACTTCATTCCTGCTTCCCATGGCCTAATATGGAAACTGCCGCGCGCACGTGCTCTCGCGGGCACGTGATCTCGCGTGCATGTGCAACACGTGACGTGGGGCACGCGCTTATTCGACAAGAACGCAGCAGCCACGGTCCGGGAGGAATCGCTAAAACAGCTTCGCATTAAAGAAATTCTGGGTATAAGCTCTAGCTCATTATACTTGCGTGTAGTAAAGGTTCTGGAGACGCGACACCATATAATACGTAATTATATAAGCAGAGCGTGACGGGAGGCTTGCTGTCGTAGGGAAACACGACAGCCCATGCAGTACATTGCATCACGGGGGAATTGAAAACTCTTGAATATAAACGTAGCGCCCACAACGTATAATAATCGGTACTATGTAGAGCTCAGTGCGGAATACCAAGTTCCCACGCAGTCCTGGAAGTTCCGTACGAAAATTACTATAGGGGCAACGGTGGCGCTGCTGTCTATGGCAGCTGCAAGCATGGTGGTTCAGCGAGCGGGGGAATGATGATTGACACTTGAATTCGCCTAAACATTTCCTTCTGTCTTCAAACGGATTTCTGTTTTTGCAAATTTATCTTTGAACAGCGAAGCTGTATAAGCTATCCACAAAACCATGCTCGTCGACCGAAAAAACATCGCTGAGCGATGAGTCACCTGGGTCGCCTAGCAACCACCTCGCGAAGCAGCGTGTGCTCTGCGTCCTCTCCGTGCCGTGCAGAAGTTGCCTTGACATAGGACGTTAAGGAGAGGGGTGGAGAGCATGCGCGCGTCGCGCGCAATGCTCGGGAGAGGGAAAGAGAAAATGAGAGCGAGAAAGAGAGAGAAAGAAATTGTAGCAGCAGTAACGAGGCAACGCGCAGAGCTGCTGCCGACGCCGTCCGCGTTTCCCCGCGTTTGCACCGAACGGTCGCGGTGTCCGTGACTGCAGCCGGCGCCTTTGGCGGCGGCTCGGCAGGTTTCGACCAGCCACGCCCCGGCAAGTGTGGAGGCGCAGCTTGGCCGTGACGTCAGCGGGGAGATAAAAGCTCGGAGCCACCGCGAAGGCGGCAGTACTCTCGTTGACTCTGTGGCGAGTACATGTCGCCTTGACATGGGACGACGAAAGAAGATCCGGACACCGGAAGAAGCTGCTGCTCATCTTGAAGCGTGTCGTGCGAATCTGCGCGATGCGCTTCAGCGCACCAAGCGCAATCAGCGCGCCAAGCGAGAATCTGCGAGTCGGCGGCGAGCAGATTCGGAATACGGTACCTAGCAGCACTTAGCACTTCCTAGAAAAACTTAGCCAAGCCTAGTAAAACCTGGAAGAAGCTAGGTCGATCACCAGCTCCGCTGTTTACTCCAGCGCTGCACCACTAGTGAAGCTGTCCATTTTTTTTCAACAAAATATTGCGTGATAAATGAAACAATGCATAATTATGCATGTGAGCAGGGTCTTGATGCTTTCAGTGCTTCGAAAAATAGGATTGCTTCAAACTTTACGCCTATGACGGCAGAAGAAGTGTAGTAAATAAAGAGGGAAAAAAGGATAAACGAAAGGCAGGGAGGTTAACTAGGACGGAATCCGGTTGGCTACCCTGCACTAGTGGAAGGGGAAAATAAGAGGAAAATATTAAGAGAAGGAGAGAAAGTCCACTGTTCATATCGCCGACGTAGTGACAGTTCTCTGCTCCATGTCAGAGGCGGTCACTCAGTCCTTTAGCCTTCAGAAATCACCGCAGAGCTCGCGGCCCTTTTTTAGCTGCGATATTCGAAGCCATGGCCTCAGGATATTGTTCAATGTGAACATATTTCCATCTAGCTTATTTAGGGCTGTGCAAAGATCATTTCGTTCATTTTCATAGGACGGGCAGTAGCACAAGAGGTGGTCCATGGTCTCCTCGACACCGCTAGCATTGCACTCAGCGCTATCGGCCATTCAAAAAAAAAAATGAATATGCCCGTTGGTGTAGAAAATAAAGGCACAAGAATGTATCGAGTCACAAGCACGACGATCAGTCAAGTCCATGCTTACTAACCATTATTCCCATAGATGGCTGAACGATCACAACGCCAGAGTATCCTCTAGTAGAATTTTAGCAGAAAAAAACTATGCTGCAAGACAACGTGAGCAAGCCCGTTCAACGCGCTAATAAACAGTTTCAGTTCGCCCTTCTCTCACACGGCACTGTGGCGTACGTGTGTGAGTATACGTACTGCCTTGAGAAAAAGTACACGGACCAGGAATTTCGCGATAAAATCGATTTTCTTCTCCGCCTACGAATGTGACGTGAAATTGAGGACTGCATTCCAAACTTCGCATAGCAAACTTAGCAGTGCACTCGTCAATTTCAGTTTGTGCGTCTGAATGAGAATACATTCTTTTTTCTCCAGCGTGCGGTCGTTAAGCTTTTGCTCACGGCTGTACATGCATGATAGATAGATATGCCAATACCCACTACGGCAGTTTTATCTATACAAAACAATCGGTTTTCGTTAATGTTCTGAGATGAAGCCACACTCCGGTGCGAGTCATATCCTGGCGAGCTCTCGCTTCGCTGCACGTATTTATAGGTACATAGCGGGGAGCGAACGAGGCAGATGCATAGTTCTTCATTCAAAAGACAACAAAATTACCGTTCACTCTTCAAACCCGACGTGTTAAAAAAAGGATGCAGAAGGAAAGGGTACTACCGCGCGAAAACAGGAAAACAACAGGTGCAGTTCAAAATTAAAAATGCCTGCAGGAAAAAAAAAAACAAAAATAAAAACTAATAAACTGCGATTTTCAGTCGTATATAGAGGGAAATATGAATCACTGCTTGTTCCCTTGCACGGCTACGATTATGTTAGCAACCGAGCTCTTCTGGCGTTGATGCTGTATAAAAGAAAAAAAAAACATTCTTGAAAGTAAAAGGAAAGAAGAATCGTCACGTTGCCTGTCTAAGGCCGTCGCGGAGGATAGAAAGAGGCGCCGCGAAAACTTTTCAGACGACTCGTAACGCAACCGATGCAAATTAATTTCTCGCTCGAGAATGCGTTTTTACACACGCGCCAGTTATTCCCCTAGCGACGACAGCAGCTGTTCTCTGTTGCCTTGCGCGTTTTCTCCCCAGACCAGACATTGACGTGCTGCGAAGGCAATAACTCTTCTTGACGTCTTACGGCTTCGTTTTTTTTTTCCTTCTTTTTTCTTCTGTTTCAACGTCTTTACTTCCTTTTATAGGCGTTGGGTGCCGTAAATAAAGGTGCGATGAACTGCGACAGCAGCAGTTGTATTTCTGAACTAGGAAAGCGAACACATTCAATACTACAATCGCTTCGCGATGCCAATTCAGTATATGCTAACGAGAGAAAATAGAGAGCTACTGCGGACCTGCTGGTGGGACATTGCAGCGTCTTTATCACCGGCACATTTCTGTTCCAACTCTGAGAAAAATGAGCTCACACATGTCTGATCAACGCTATCGACATTTCGGGAAATTTGTCTATGGTCCCTCTTCGATTGGAGCGGCGCACACGCGAATCAAGGCAGAAAAAGCAGTGGTGCGTCCGACTTTTCTTATTTCGTGTCTTGTTTGCACTGCTTTAACTGAATATGAACTGATGCTGTAGATCTTCTAACGAAAAAATTCGGCAGTATGTTACACTCCTACTCACCGCGGTGGCTCAGTTAGCTAAGGCGTCGCGCTGCTGAGCACGAGGTCGCGGGACCGAATCCCGGCTGCAGCGGCCGAATTTCGATGGAGGCGAAATGCAATAACGCCCGTGTGCTTGCGTTGTAGTGCACGTCAAAGAACCCCAGGTGGTCAAAATTAATCCGGAGCCCTCCGCTACAGCGTGCCTCATAATCAGAACTAGTTTTAGCACGTAAAACTCCAGAAAGAAGAAGACATTTTTTTTTCGTTTCTTCATTCATATTTAGCCATTGTATGTTTGCTTACTTACGGGGGTATGAGCCATTCCTGATGATGAGGTGCAATATTGTATGCGTGATTCTTATTATTGTATGCACTGTGCGCTTCACTTTGCTGAAGGCTTGTAGGCTTATACATTACAAGAGGGATGAGCCTTGCATTTTTACTTGCTTAGGGGGTTATGAGCCATTGCTGATGATGATAGTTCTATTGCGATAGCTATTACATGGACACGCAAAGCGTATTTCTGCCATCACAGTCACCATGAGGTTCCGTATGACGTCAACGACAATGATATATATCAAAACGTTTATTAAAAATAACAGGTGTAGGGATCGGGTGGGTGGAGCCCCTAGTCCAGGGCTCCACTGGCTTGAGCGGTCCGCCGTGCCTGGTCGAGAAGAGCTAGTTGCATCTCCCGATCCTCGCTGGCGAGCCAAGTCTCCCACTGCTCCTTTCCGGAAAGTTTGCCGGCTATTTGCGGTGTATTAATTTTGGGTGGCCTGTTCTGGCAATCCCACGTAATGTGGGCTAGAGTTGGCTGGCCTCCGCACCACGGACAGTGAGCGCTGTAGAATGTGGGGTGAATGGATTGTTTCAAATAAAGATGTGGATATGTGTGCGTCTGTATTCGGCGCCAGTCGTAAGAGTCCCGCCCGGGTAGATCAGGGTGTGGTGGACGGTACTTTCGTCGCTCGCGCCGTTGGTACTCAAGGATGTCTCGCGGTAAGAAGGGTTTTTCTGAAGAGTGGTCGGCCGCTCGGTTGACAAAAGCACGAGCTGCGCCGTCCGCTCTCTCATTGCCATCGAGTCCTATGTGACCCGGGCACCAGATGATCATGTGGTTCTGCGTTAGGTTGGATCCTAATAGGTGAGTGGTGCTATGTGGTATCCTCCCGGTGAGGAATAATCTACATGCGACTTGGGAATCTGTAAGAATTATCGACGATTTTCCCAGAGCGTCCTTAGTTTTTATAGCTAGCGCGATGGCTGAAGCTTCTGCGGTATTCGCAGATGCGACTCGAGCCGTGGCGCAAGTTAGAAGCCCTTGATCTGCGGCCGCTCCTACTACTGCGAGGGCGTACTTATAAGTATTGCATCGAGCGACATCTGTGTAGACCGCATCCGGATTTCTACCGAATTGCTGCATTAACTTGCGTGCTCGTGCACTTATACGACCCCAGTGGTATTTCGGACTCATGTTTGGGGGGATTGGAGCTACTGTGATCTTTTCACGAAGAATTTTAGGTAGAGATTCCAGTTCTTCTCCCGCGTACTGTGGACAAGCGGGGTAACCAACGTGGCAGAGTAATGCTCTGCCAGTGGAGGTTAAGCTAAGCCTCTCCCGTTGAGACATAAGCACCGCTGCGCATAGCTCCTCGTAGTTTTTATGTATTCCTAGGGCCACCAGGCGTTCAGTGGAGGTTCCTTGTGGTAGGCCGAGAGCCGCTTTGTACGACGTTCTGATCAACGCATCTAGGGCATTTAGTTCAGTTTTCGTGGGGTACTGGAAAGGGAGACTATATGTGAGACGACTTAGCACAAAATCCTGAACCAGCCGGATCGTCTCAGTTTCCTTGAAACCTTTTCGGTGATAAGTTACTCTACGAATCATGCGGGAGATCTGTTTCACCGTAGTTCTAAGAGTTTTAATGGTGTGGTCCACTCGTTTGTTGCTTTGCAGCCACAGTCCGAGGACTCGCATTTTCTGGACCTCCCTTACCTGACTGTCTCCTATAAAGAGGTTTACCGGCTCTTGAGTTTGACGGCCTCGACCTCGGATCCTGATATATTCTGATTTATCGGGAGCGCAGCTCATTCCGCTGCTGCGAGCGAAGGTTTCAACAGCGGTCGCTGCTTCTTGCAGGATTTGTTCTTTTTGTCCTAAAGAGCCGCTGGTGGCCCATAGTGTAATGTCGTCCGCATATAACGCGTACCCGAGCCCGGGTATGACGTCGAGTTTTTTGGCTAAGCGCCTCATGCCGATGTTGAAAAGAAGGGGCGAGAGTATCGCCCCTTGTGGTGTACCTCTATTGGGCATGGGAAAAGAGTCTGAGCGTGTAGTGCCGATACCTATTGTCGCGATGCGAGAGGTCAGGAAAGAGCGGACGTAGTCATAGATTTTTTTCTCCACAACCGATGTCATTCAGCTCAGATAAGATTAGTTCATGCGACATAGTGTCGAATGCATTTTTCAAATCAAGAGCGAGGACGAGATGTTCTGTACCAACCGTGGTGTTGCAAAGGACTTCTTCCCGAAGTAGCAGGAAAACATCCTGAGTTGACAAATGTTGGCGAAAGCTGAATATGTTTGTGGGAAAGAGGCTGCGGTCTTCAATGTAAGACGTGAGACGCGTGTGAATCACCTTCTCAAATAATTTTCCAAGACAGGAGGTTAGTGATATCGGTCTGAGATTTTGTAGATCATGAGGTATTCCTGCTTTTGGAATAAGCACAATTTTGGCCTCTTTCCACTGTTGTGGAACCACGCCCCTCTCCCATACCTGTTCATTAAAATATCGAATAAGCTGTTCTAGGTGTTCGTCACTCAGGTTCCGGATCATAGCATTTGTGATTTGATCCGGTCCTGGAGCAGTATTTCTCTTTGCAGCTTGCGTTGCCACAAAGAGTTCTGCTTTAGTTATCGGGGCGTCGAGCATTGCATTTTCTTGCCCTTTGTATGGTAGGATGCATGGGGGAGTGGCTACCTGTCCTACGTACTTATCTTTGAGCTTAGTGAGGAGGGCCTGTTCTGTTCCCGGAAATTCTCCGGCAAGTTTTTGAAGGGTGCGGTTCGTGGCCGTTTTGGTTTTTCCTGGTTCCATTATGCTGCGAAGCATTGCCCATGTCTTGGAGGTGTGTAACGTTTCGCGAAGTGAGTCGCAAAAACTCGCCCAACTCGCTGCCTCTAACTGCTGTGCGTAAGCGTTTGCCCGCTCGGAGATTTCGGCGATTCTATGGAGCAGTTTGCGATTAAGTCGCTGTTTTTTCCATCGCTTGGTTAGCCCCCTTCTGCCTTCCCACATATGCAGCAGATGGCTGTCAACTACCGGCGTTTCCGCTGTGAGCGCTGTCCGCTTAGATGTTGCTTTATGAGCGTCTCGTATGTGCGTTGCCCAGTCTTCAGCGTTCTCGGGTAATATCTGCGGCATGGGGATTTTGCGATAATTTACCCAATCCGTGATCACATGCCCACAGGCTCGTCGAATTTTGGGAGAGCCTACCGACACGCTGAGAATGAAATGGTCACTGCCTAGATTTTCTTCTAGGTTGGTCCAGAATACCTCGTCGACATTGTTTGTGAATGTAAGATCTGGAAAGGTGTCTGCGCTGACGCTGTTAGCTAATCTCGTCGGGTTTTGAGGGAGAATGATGAGTTGGAGGTCATATGCTTCGACCGCTCGCTCGAGCTCCCGGCCTTTGGGGGTGTCTGTTCGGTAACCCCAACTGGTGTGAGGCGCATTGAAGTCCCCAAGAAGCAGTAGTCGATCCTGGGTGCTGGAGTGAGCCTTGACATATCGAATGAGTGCCTTAAAATCAGCCCTTTTTTCTTTAGGTGGGCTATACACATTCGTGATTATGGTTCTTGCTTTGCTGTGCATCTGCGGTAGTATTCTTACGATTTGGTGGTTGATGCTGCTAGTCGCCAGATAATCTATACTGGTTGCTATGTCCTTGAGCACCATCGTCGCAACCTTAGGGTAATCTGGGTGGGATATCGTGTAGTAGCCAGTTAATTTGACCGGCTTGCTACCGATCTCTTGTAAACAAATGACATCAGGTTTGACTGGCGCAGTGTTAATTTATTACTGTAGAGCAGCCGCCCTTTTGTGGAAGGTGCGGCAGTTCCATTGCCAGACTTCGAGATATTCGTGGCGTGCTCGCGTTTTACTCGCCATGAATAGTGCTCTCGCTGTCCGAGGACGGTATGGGTTTCGGACGGCGGCTAGACTGAGCACCCGGGCTGGTGCTGGCTCGCTTACGAACCACAGTCCTTACACTGGCTACAGATTCATCGACGTAAGTTTTTAGGCTTTGTAATTCTGCGTACATCTGCTGCTAAAAATTTTGCATAGTTTGTAGTTGTTGCACTACTTGTTGGAGTGTGCCCTCCATGGTATTAGGCGTCGTTATAACCTTCACAGGCGAGCCTGCTTCTTTAGTATGTGCTGTTTTGTTCGGTTCAGTGCAGCTGCTAGCTTTGAGGGAGGCCAACTCTCGTTTGATTTCTGCCAGGCTCTCGCGGAGAAGCTTGTTTTCGTTAATGATTTTTTGATATGCGGGATTTTCTGTTACAGGAGCAGTAGGAGAAACGACTCGTGCCCAGCTTACCGTGTTATCTTGTGGCGCTTGCTTGGTCGCAGTGCCGGGAGCCCCAGATTTAGGTGACTTGGTGATTGTGAATGAGTTGGGTTATTTTCATTAGAGTTCTTTCGTGTCCGCGATCTAGATCGACGGCGAGTCCCTGGTAGCTCTGGGAAGGGATCCGATGCGGATTCTTCATCGTCGGAACTTAACCAACGTTGGCGTTGAGGTGGCTTCGTTGAGGGGTCCTTCCGGGTAGTCCGGGGAACGCCAGCCCTCGGAGGTCTGTTGCTTTGGGGTTTGAGACGTTTTTTGCAACTTCGGTCTCCTGTCATGTGACCCTCGCCACAGGCTGCACATTTGGGAGCGCACTCGTGTCCGTCTACAAGGTCCTGTTGTCCACATGTATGACACACTGGAGTGTCCGGCTGGGGACAAACGTCCGATCGGTGACCCATTTGGTGGCACACTTTACACACTTGAGTGGGGACCTTGTAGGGGTAGCAAGCAAGTTCTCCGCCGTTGTAGTAAACGTACCGCGGCGTTATCCGTCCAAAAAAGGTGATAACGGCCGTTTTAGTGTTACGGAACATGCGTGCTTGGAGAATTTCGACGCCTTGCATGCGAATGCGCAGGTTTGCTTATAGTGCTTCAGGCGTCGTGTGCGGGTCCAAGCCATGAATGACACCCTTGGTTGTCCCTTCACTTGTCGCTACATAGGCGATGACCGAGTGAGGCCGGCCGTTGATGCTTAGCGTTGTAATACGTCTAACGTAGTCCGCCACTGTCTGGTGCGGCGTGGATACGATAAAGATGTTGGAGCCTGGCTTGATTCTGAGCAAAAATTGCTCACCTGATATTTGCCCGCTGCATGCAGCAATCACGGCGTCTGCCAGTAGTGGACTAGTCAGGTTCTTGACCGGTAGCCCCTGATGTGGTCGCACCACTATCTTGAAGTCGTCTTTCGGAAGGGGGGGTAACCGCCTGTAGGCTGGTTTGCGTTTTGATTTTCCGGTTGCTTGACCAGCGGAAGCTTCTTAGTGCTTCAAGGTCCCCGTATATTCCGGTGGTTTGGTCTTCTTCTCTTTCGCAATGGATTTTTTCTGCCGAAGCGTAAGGACCATCTGCCAGCCCCCATCCGTTTGACTTTGGCTCCCTGTACCGGCGTTCTGATCGCTGGGTCCTCTTGGTGCCGGGAGATTTTGAGCAGCGGAGTCTTGAAAATCCATATTATCAAAGTCTTGGCGTCGCGTGTCCGTCAGCCGCGAGGGTCCGGGACGCGCGGTACGTCGGGGGCTTGATTTTCAGAGCCATCGAGCGCGCGTTCGCCGCACACATCTGGCGTTCCTGCGGCCGCCTACGTGGCTGCTTTGGTTTTAGCGAGCTCGCACGAACGAAGGCACGTTGAGCTTGTAAAACAA
>NC_051159.1:79255042-79521360 GCF_013339745.2 Dermacentor silvarum
ACCACCGAAGCGTTCACTGTCGGGTATAGTGCCTAGAATATACTTACTAGTGTGCCGACCGCGGGCTTCCGGTGGCACGGGAGAATGATGCCCTTCCGCCGCGGCCACCAGGACGGCGTATAGCCGTACGGACCGTGCTATGCCAGCGGCGTCCTCTAGCCAACGCCGCGCGTGTGCGACAGACGCCAATGGACTGTCCCAGCCCGTTTCGTTCCTGCGGAACGTTTGGTTGAGGTGCAAAGCGTAATCGAAAGAATATGATTTTGTTGCACTTACAAACGATCGTATGCACAGTTATCATTATAACGCTACACGATACCGGGTGTTTCTGCGAAAAATACCAATAAATAAATACGTGGTTTCCGAAGAAGTGTAACTTTTTTTCCACAGTAAACTATTATATGCGAGACATGTCCACAAATGCTAAATTCACACCAAGTTGTATCTAATTACCATAAATTAATTACCATAAATGAAGGTAATTAAACAGGGCACATTTTACATAGGCGCACACCGTCAACTAATTTTGAACGAGCGCTCAATGTAGCAATTATTAAAGTGTTTCTCACAAGCGGACAGCCGCCGAGTTAGCCTTCGATCTGCACTCTTATATTCTTCTCCCACTCGGCAAAACGTTCTGGCCAGTCAGCAGGCGCGCTGAATAATGAGACTTGCTCGTTATTGAGCGGTATCCAGTTGTACAATATGGACAAAACAGGTGCTGTGTTTTACGCCTCGTTTCTGCGACGACATGTCGGTTCCGTCCGTGAGCAAACACAAGTACGAACCATGCGCACAGAAAAGAACCCCAGCAATGACGTGCGGAGGCACCAACACCGCTACTTGCTCGAAAGCAACAACGCGCCGCAACCGACTGCGCTTACGAACGCGCATCCGAAGTGCACCCGAAGCGCAAGCGACGCTTGATGCGCAAGCGACGCGTGATGCGCCGCTCGGTTAGCACGGTCCCAACAGTGTCGCCGTCTGGGGGCCTCCGGCGGAAGGCATCACCGCAGTGCCAGCGTCTCCCATTGGAAACTTCCGGCGGTCGTCAACACTAGTAAGTATATTCTAGGCACTATACTGTCGGTGCGCGTTAGTGTCATAATGCAGTACTTCTCTTTTCTGCTCGTAGGCGGCGGCACCGCCCCGAGCAAGAGCGCGGGTACACGGAGGAGTGTTTAAGATATATAAGGCGCGTCTGTGTAGCTCTCTGCAAATGCGTTTGTGGCGCAATGGGTTAACGCTCGGCGATCTATCGTCGCGGACCGAGAGGTCGTGGGTTCGATTTCGAAATTTTGCATGTTTGTGGAACTTTTTCTTCTGGTTTCTTTCTTTGTATTATGTTCGTGTATGTTCGTGTGACGTATTTCCGTGACGGAAATACGTCAGTGAAGTCTTGGTGGACCCCGCATAAAACACTTTCGTGTTAAAAAAAGAGAGGCGAAAGCTTGCGCTAGGCCGCGCAAGCTCAAGACACAGTGAAGCTGGCCGACTGATATCGAGCGGCTAGCCTCCAACGCGTTCGGCGTCGGCAAGCAGCAGCGTTCTTGGCACTGTGCCAACCTTGCTTAGCCTGCCTGCGTTTGTGGCATGCCAGAACGCTGTCGCTCGTAGGCGCCGACGCGTACAGCGCTAGTCACGCGAAATGTCGCCAACGCGTTCGGCGTCGCCAAGCGACAGCGTTCTTGGCACTGTACCAAACTTGGTTAGCCTGCCTGCGTTTGTGGCATGACAGGAGCGCTGTCGCTCGTAGGCGCCCACGCGTCCAGCGCTAGTCACGCGAAATGTCGCGAAAGAGAAGGTACCTCTGAAAATGATCGTTCGAGAATACCTTCCTACATGCGTAGTTAAGTTAACCAAGTTAAGACCTAGCAGCAACCAAGTTCATAACTAGTAGTAGCAGCCAGTAAGCTTCGCTGTGCCTCAGCTTTGCGTGACCGAGTGCAAACTTGCCTGATTTTTCATTATTATATTATTATTATATTATTATTATTATCTTATTATTATTATATTATTATTATATTATATATTATTATTATTATTATTATTATTAAGTTGTGTTGTTGATGGTGTCAGAAGCGAGAAACAAATCAATCGTGGTGCAATGCAGGGCCCTGGATATGAATAAAAGTAACTCAAGCGGAGCGAGCTTAGCGAAGCTGCTACCACCTCTATGGCAACAGCACGGCAACAAACATAAAGAAGAATAACTTAGCTTCGTATATTACTCTGCGATGGCCGACATTCTGATTTCGATTCTCTTCTTATCATAAAGAACACAATCTATTTCAGGGTCCCGAAACAGATGCCAGGTATTCGGGAGCCATTCAAAAGACATGCGTCTGTTGAGCACGAGATAGCGGGATCGAATCCCAGCCGCGGCGGCCGCATTTCGCTGGAGGCGAAATGCAAAAACGCATGTGTGCTTGCGTTGTAGTGCGCGTTAAAGAACCCCAGGTGGTCAAAATTAATCTGGAGCCCTTCACTACGGCGTGCCTCGTAATCAAACTGGTCTTGGCACGTAAAACCCCAGAAAGAAAAAGAAAGCCACTGCATAAACATGTCATGTGACAAGCTTTGCCATTTAAGGAGAAAAAAGGACAAAAGAAAAAAGAAAGAAACTGCTCAGAAGTTTCTTTACTTGTTTTGTTTTCCGACCCGCAAGTGCGAGTACCAATTCTTGTTTTTTGTTGGCGAAGTATACCATGGCCAAGTAAAAATGAAAGAAAGAAGCTGTTTTCATTTGATAGTAGGGGCAGAAACAAAGTTTTAACGTGGCACGGATAAATGTTGACATCGAGTCATTTAAGTGAATTCATTCGCCATTATAGCCTAGCGTCATTGCTGAAGGAACTTCGCAGTTTGAGCGTTAAGTTTGACATAAATTTATAACTTAGCATATAACTTAGCATAATTTACCACACAAAATCTTTCATCAAGTTGCAAGTGGAATTGCCTTTTCCACAAGATCCACAACTACAACCCGGTACTAAAGGGAAAACTATTTGCGCCTTCTTCCTACATTTCGTCCCGTACTGACCATATTATATATACACAAGAGTACTGTGCCATCTTCGCGTACAAAATTATATATTGATTAGTTTTTGCCCCGAACGTGCATATACCGAAACCACCTCCATGCATCCCTTGCTGCCATTCAGGTCTAATCAAGCTTTAAGACCACTTTTTACCACGCCAAAGTGTTAAAGCTTGCGTGTTCTTGTTTCTGCGTGTTCCTTGTTTTGTTCTGCAACTCCTTTCTGTAGTGTCTACGGGCATTGGAAGTATAATAAATAAATAAATAATAAATAAATAAATAATAAATAAATAAATAAATAAATAAATAAATAAATAAATAAATAAATAAATAATACATTTACTTCATGTTGTGGGCACTGCTACCTGTGCGGCGCCCGTGCTTCCTATTACAAGCACAGTAAGAACGCACCATCCTTGTATGTACATTACGCGCTGAGCTCTAGCTTATGTAAACCTTATTAAGGTCACGAGATTCTCCTAGTACTTAAGCTATTTATGTATTCCCCTATAAAGGCCCTATTGCTCGCCTAAATCGTACTGCGCGATCAATTTTTGTGAGCTCAAACGACCTTACGACTCTATGATCATACCACTATACGACAGCGATATGTTGTCTTTTCCTCCGTTTTTATTCCAACCTTTCTTATTGCCTCGTCATTCTAATTAAGATACAAGAAAATTTCTCCTATACTTTCCTTGACGTAATTTTAAATGGCTTCGTGTGGTTATACATGACAAAAACTCGGGCCCCTTGATTTCCCTTTATTTTCCTGGTTGATACGAGTCGTGTTGCTTTATGAAAAAAAAATTATTTATCATGCTTTTCTTGTTCTTGTCATTTTTTTTCAAATACAAAGTAAGAAAATGCAAACTATGCAGAGTAAATCAAGAGCGAGAGATCCACTGCCCAACTCGGCTGTAACTTGTCGAAAAAAAAGTACTTTCGCAGGAAATATTGCTGTCAGTATACCTCTGACGCGGTTCACAGACGCCATTAAGATTTTAAAATATGGCGGCGAAATACGCTCTCTCGGAAGGCTTACATAGGACAAGAAAACAGAAAGCAAATGTAACGAAATATCTCCAATGCCAGCAGCTGCGAGGAATTTCGTCTCATGCCAGAAGGCGTTCCGAGTTCTTCTTGGGTAAGACTGCACACTCGTCCTTGCTCTACGCACAGGTATCGAACCGCGACGGTGTTTGGGAGATACACCCACACACAGAAGAGGAGGCCTTACAACACCACGCACGGAAAGGACCTTTCGACAGCCGTGCTCCATATCGCAGAGGCATTGGCACAAAGACATGTACACTTTGCAAAGATATCGAATAAGAGCATTCTTTTTTCCGGCGGTTCACCTTTTCTGAGAAAAGAAGCCGATCTGTAAGACACACACAGACGCACACACATACACACGCGTCACTGAGTGACATCACCAACGCCGCGTCACTACCAGGCATTGGTACGGTAACCTAACAGCTGGATAGATTTTGCCGCAAGAAATGGTGCGACTCCTGCGCCCTTATAAAATATCACCAGCCCTTCCCGTGTCAAGAAAAGGGGGGTAAGCGAAGCTTGTCGTGTGTGTACCTGACCTTTTCCTTCCCTTTCGTACTACTTGTCCTTCCCTTTCCTTCTACTTTTCCATCTCTTTTGAGCAACTTTTCCTTCCGTTGCGTTGTACGATTCTCTGCTCGTCGCTGTGGTCGCTTGCATTCGATGTCTCGAGTTTCTTCGGCGGCGTGGTTAGCAGCATTCGTCCGCCATTGCCGCTTGCGATTCTTTGAATTTAGATTGCTTCAAAATTAAATCTGTCCGTGTCATAAGACAATGAATGGATCATACCCCCGTAAGCCTCCCCATTACGACGACAGGAGAGAAGTGAACGCTGGAATGATGAGCGGGAACGGCTCCAGCTGTGGCAGAAGACGACGACGACGAACGTGGGAGCAGTGGTACGAGCGCGTGCCGAGCACGAGCATGAGCGCAACCCGAGGGGCGCCAACGAACAAACTGCGGAAAAAGACGACGACGCTCGAGCCAATGCTGACGATGATAACGCGTACACCGCTTACACCGACCCCGACACAAGTGAGCCCAAAAGCTTCGCTTAAAAAAAATTTGGGGCTGGAATAAGAGCAGAGCAATGAGTCCGCCGCAGCGTGGAGCAGAACATCCTATTTCGTCATCACAAGCAGAACTGCCATAACATTTCAGTCATTTTAGGCGGGTACGATGACGTTACGATGCAATTGGACTACCAGGCGATCAATTAACAGAAACCGACATACGGAACAAAGGACGAAAAAAACACGCAGGCGAACGCAATCATCAGTACATACAGATAAAAGCTCACAAAGCAAGAAACAAAAAAAAAGAGCCTCTAGATATATAAAACGAAGCTATTCAAATAATAATACGAGTAATTTAACTGGGACTCAAACTTTCACAGACGGAACAAGCGGCGCCTCTCTGAAGAATAGAACGAGAGAAACACGACGATACTGCTTCAGATGCATATAAAGATGCGAGGCTCGCAATGGCTTCAGTGCACGATATAACCCAGTCTCCCAACTGCAGTTCTGCTAACGTGTTTTGTTTACTAAGTAGTCATGCAAAATCAAAAAGAGGCATATCAAATTTCGAGACGATCACGCTGAACATTTGCTTATAACACGGCTCGCACGGATTGCAGACTCAAACGGGCGTGCACCTCAGTCACAAGGCGCACAGTAAAGCGTCGTTTTCTGCCTAGTGCACCTTCAGATCCCGATGCAAACAGAGGAACGTCAGTGGCCTCTTGCATTTTTACACTAGTGTAAACAGAAACGATAAATGGCAGCGCGGATTCCTCTCAAAGCATCATTACTCAGCGTTGAATGCGAAGAAGCAGGCTGGAAGTATTGCGTTACGAAAGCAGCGCGAGAGTGATACGACTTGTTTGTTTTTTCTTTCCAACGAACATGAGGCTTTGGCACTCAAAAGCAAGCAGCAACTAAGACAGCATCCATGATGTGCAGACGCTAAAAACTTACGGTTGAACGCGAAGCGAGAGTTTACTTCGCACCAACGAATCCGTGCAATGCGGCAAGAGTTGCACGTGCGGCTGTCCCAGGGGAAAAAATATATGTGCACATAAGTGTAAAAGAAACAAAACATTTTACCACCTCCACCAACGCACGTATTGGAATCTGTGTGACGCGAAGCTTTCGTGAGGCGGCTACTTATATATGCTATAAAACTAAATGCGATGCGTACAGTACTCATTACTGTCATCTGTGCAGCGTGTACTCTCATGCAATATTTATGTTTATGCACCGTATACCGGTCACAACAGTAATGTGATGTAATGTTCATGTTTATGGGCTGCACCGTTTACGGTCTAAGCTGAAAGGCGAACAGCAGTTCATGCGAATGCGCGCTGCGAGACGTTGACGCAGGGCTGTCACGTGGACGAAGTTGATGTTTGTCGAAAGGAGAATTGGGAGGATATATATGCGCTGAAAGAAACACGACGCAAAAGACTGGGGTAATGTTGACGGTTATTTTTTCTCACTTCATTCCTGCTCCCCATGGCCTAATATGGAAACTGCCGCGCGCACGTGCTCTCGCGTGCATGTGCAACACGTGACGTGGGGCACGCGCTTATTCGACAAGAACGCAGCAGCCACGGTCCGGGAGGACTGGCTAAAACAGCTTCGCATTAAAGAAATTCTGGTTATAAGCTCTAGCTCATTATACTTGCGTGTAGTAAAGGTTCTGGAAACGCGACCCCATATAATACGTAATTAAGTATAAGCAGAGCGTGACTGGAGGCTTGCTGTCGTAGGGAAACACGACAGCCCTTGCAGTATACATTGCATCACGGGGAAATTGAAAACTCTTGAATATATACGTAGCGCCCACAACGTATAATCATCGGTACTATGTAGAGCTCAGTGCGGAATACTAAGTTCCCACGCAGTCCTGGAAGTTCCCTACGAAAATTACTATAGGGGCAACTGTGGCGCTGCTGTCTATGGCAGCTGCAAGCATGGTGGTTCAGCGAGCAGGGGAATGATGATTGACACTTAATTCGCCTAAACATTTCCTTCTGTCTTCAAACGGATTTGTGTCTTTGCAAATTTATCTTTGAACAGCGAAGCTGTTTAAGCTATCCATAAAACCATGCTCATCGACCGAAAAAAACATCGCTGAGCGATGAGTCACCTGGGTCGCCTAGCAACCACCTCGCGAAGCGGCGTGTGCTCTGCCTCCTCTCCGTGCCGTACAGATGTTGCCTTGACATGGGACGTTAAGCAGAGGGGTGGAGAGCATGCGCGCGGCGCGCGCAATGCTCGGGAGAGGGAAAGAGAAAATGAGAGCGAGAAAGAGAGAGGAAGAAATTGTAGCAGCAGTAACGAGGCAACGCGCAGAGCTGCTGCCGACGCCGTCCGCGTTTCCCCGTTCCCCGCGTTTGCACCGAACGCTCGCGGTGTCCGTGACTGCAGCCGGCGCCTTTGGCGGCGGCTCGGCAGGTTTCGACCAGCCACGCCCCGGCAAGTGTGGAGGCGCAGCTTGGCCGTGACGTCAGCGGGGAGATAAAAGCTCGGAGCCGCCGCGACGGCGGCAGTACTCTCGTTGACTCTGTGGCGAGTACATGTCGCCCTGACATGGTACGACGAAAGAAGATCCGGACACCGGAAGAAGCTGCTGCTCATCTTGAAGCGTGTCGTGCGAATCTGCGCGATGCGCTTCAGCGCACCAAGCGCAATCAGCGCGCCAAGCGAGAATCTGCTAGTCGGCGGCGAGCAGATTCGGAATACGGTACCTAGCAGCACTTAGTATTTCCTGCAAAACTTAGCCAAGCCTAGTAAAACCTGGAAGAAGCTAGGTCGATCACCAGCTCCGCTGTTTACTCCAGCCCTGCACCACTGTAGTGAAGCTGTCCTTTTTTTTTTCAAGAAAATATTGCGTGATAAATGAAACAATGCATAATTGTGCATGTGAGCAGGGTCTTGATGCTTTCAGTGCTTCGAAAAATAGCATTGCTTCAAACTTTAGGCCAATGACGGCGGAAAAAGTGTAGTAAATAAAGAGGGAAAAAAGGATAAACGAAAGGCAGGGAGGTTAACTAGGACGGAATCCGCTTGGCTACCCTGCACTAGTGGAAGAAGAAAATAAGAGGAAAATATTAAGAGAAGGAGAGAAAGTCCACTGTTCATATCGCCGACGTAGTGACAGTTCTCTGCTCGATGTCAGAGGCGGTCACTCAGCCCGTTATCCTCCAGAAATCACCGCAGCGCTCGCGGCCCTTTTCTAGCTGCGATATCCGAAGCCATGGCCTCAGGATATTGTTCAATGTGAACATATTTCCATCTAGCTTATTTAGAGCTGTGCAAAGATCATGTCGTTCATTTTCAAAGGACGGGCAGTAGCACAAGAGGTGGTCGATGGTCTCCTCGACACCGCTAGCATTGCACTCGGCGCTATCGGCCATTCAAAAAAAAAATGAATATGCCCGTTGGTGTAGAAAATAAAGTCACAAGAATGTACCGAGTCACAAGCACGACGATCAGTCAAGTCCATGCTTACTAACCATTATTCCCATAGATGGCTGAACGATCACAACGCCAGAGTATCCTCTAGTAGAATTTTAGTAGAAAAAAACTATGCTGCAAGACAACGTGATCAAGCCCGTTCAACACGCTAATAAACAGTTTCAGTTCGCCCTTCTCTCACACGGCACTGTGGCGTACGTGTGTGAGTATACGTACTGCCTTGAGAAAAAGTACACGGACCAGGAATTTCGCGATAAAATCGATTTTCTTCTCCGCCTACGAATGTAACGTGAAATTGAGGACTGCATTCCAAACTTCGCATAGCAAACTCAGCAGTGCACTCGTCAATTTCAGTTTGTGCGACTGAAGGAGAATAAATTCTTTTCTTTTTTTCTCCAGCCTGCGCTCGTTATGCTTTTGCTCACGGCTGTACATGCATGATAAATAGATATGCCAATACCCAATACGGCAGTTTTCTCTATACAATACAATCGGTTTTCGTTAATGTTCTGAGATGAACCCACACTCCGGCGCGAGTCATATCCTGGCGAGCTCTCGCTTCGCTGCACGTATTTATAGGTACATAGCGTGGAGAGAACAAGGCAGATGCATAGTTCTTCATTCAAAAGACAACAAAATTATCGTTCACTCTTCAAACCCGACGTGTTAAAAAATGGATGCAGAAGGAAAGGGTACTACTGCGCGAAAACAAGAAAACAACAGGTGCAGTTCAAAATTAAAAATGCCTGCAAGAAAAAACAAAACTAATAAACAGGCGATTTTCAGTCGTATATAGAGGGAAATATGAATCACTGCTTGTTCCCTTGCACGGCTACGATTATGTTAGCAACCGAGCTCTTCTGGCGTTGATGCTGCAAAAAAGAAAAAAAAACAGTCTTGAAAGTAAAAGGAAAGAAGAATCGTCACGTTGCCTGTCTAAGGCCGTCGCGGAGGATAGAAAGAGGCGCCGCCAAAACTTTTCAGACGACTCGTAACGCAACCGATGCAAATTAATTTCTCGCTCGAGAATGCGTTTTTACACACGCGCCAGTTATTCCCCTAGCGACGACAGCAGCTGTTCTCTGTTGCCTTGCGCGTTTTCTCCCCAGACCAGACATTGACGTGCTGCGAAGGCAATAACTCTTCTTGACGTCTTACGGCTTCGTTTTCTTTTCCCCCCTTTTTTTTTTCTTCTGTTTCAATGGATTTACTTCCTTTTATAGGCGTTGGGTGCCGTAAATAAAGGTGCGATGAACTGCGACAGCAGTAGTTGTATTTCTGAACTAGGAAAGCGAACACATTCAATACTGCAGTCGCTTCGCGATGCAAATTCAGTATATGCTAACGAGAGAAAATAGAGAGCTACTGCGGACCTGCTGGTGGGACATTGCAGCGTCTTTAGCACCGGCACATTTCTGTTCCAACTCTGAGAAAAATGAGCTCACACATATCTGATCAACGCTATCGACATTTCGGGAAATTTGTCTATGGTCCCTCTTCGATTGGAGCGGCGCACACGCGAATCAAAGCAGAAAAAGCAGTGGTGCGTCCTACTTTTCTTATTTCGTGTCTTCTTTGCACTGCTTTAACTGAATATGAACTGATGCTGTAGATCTTGTAACGAAAAAATTCGGGAGCATGTTACACTCCTACCCACCGCGGTGGCTCAGTTAGCTAAGGCGTCGCGCTGCTGAGCACGAGGTCGCGGGATTGAATCCCGGCCGCTACGGCCGAATTTCGATGGAGGCGAAACGCAATAACGCCCGTGTGCTTGCGTTGTAGTGCACGTCAAAGAACTCCAGGTGGTCAAAATTAATCCGGAGCCCTCCACTACGGCATGCCTCATAATCAGAACTGGTTTTAGCACGTAAAACCCCAGAAAGAAGACATTTTTTTTTTTTCGTTTCTTCATTCATATTTAGCCATTGTATGTTTGCTTACTTACGGGGGTATGAGCCATTCCTGATGATGAGGTGCAATATTGTATGCGTGATTCTTATTATTGCATGCACTGTACACTTCACTTTGCTGAAGGCTTGTAGCCTTATACATTACAAGAAGGATAAGTCTTGCATTTTTACTTGCTTAGGGGGTTATGAGCCATTGCTGATGATGATAGTTTTATTGCGATAGCTATTACATGGACACGCAAAGCGTATTTCTGCCGTCGCAGTCACCATAAGGTTCCGTATGACGTCAACGACGATGAAATCATCGCCGCACGCCGTATGCTGTATGTGCGAGTGAAAGAAAGCGAGGGACGCGCGCTTTCACGGGGAGCGAACGCACGGCGGAGAGCAAACGAGCGTTCTGCGCCGTGCTGCCTGAAGGGCTGCAGAATTAAGCGTCTCTTTCCTCCTTTACAACCACCATAAATATAGAGCAAACGCGACTTTTTCCGTCGCGCGAAAGGCCCTGGGGGGACGGGAGGGAGGGAGGGGAAGCGACGTTTAGTTGCGGCACCAAATGCGTAAATATATAAAAACGTTTCGAGGCGAGAAGGTGGTTAAGACTTCCGACGCGGCTCGACGAGTGTCCTACGTGCCGCCCCCAGACGCACCGGCAACAGTCACGAACGCCGCGCGCGTTCGGTGCGAACGCGGGCAAAACGCCGACGGCGTCGACAACAGCTCTGCGCGTTGCTGGTGCTGCTGCATGTTCAAGTTTATACAGCTGATAAAACTACTATCTTTACTCCGTATAGCTCTCTACTAATTTGCTATCGCAATTGGTGCTTCGCCTTTCGGGTGAAACTGCGACATTTCTTTTTTGTACCTTTGGAGGGGACGACGTGAGTATGAGCCAGTTTTTACACCATTGAACAGGACCACGCGTTTCTTTGTTTTTGTTTTTTTTTGGGGGGGGGGGTGTATGAGTCTTTGCGATGAACCACTTAAGGCTTTAAAAAACGAGAAACGACCTTAACCCTTGACTAAAGTGTCTGCTAGTGGCGCTCGCACCTCGGCGTTGGTGAACCCTAGTGTTGGGCGGGAAACCGAGCTCGGAGGAGCGAGCGAACGGTAATGGCGGAAAACCGCCACGCTCAGAGGAGCGTGGTGGTTGCCACGCGCTTATACTGAGCGCGATAGGGCGTAGTCTTAAGTCATATTTAAAGAATACATAACGTTGTAATGATTGATAAAGCGTATATATCAACGGTAGACGCGAAAAAGGGCACGTTATCCGCATAAAGCCATAAATGAATGTCCTGGCTTAGCGGAATCGATCCTAATAGCATATTAATTAACCGAACAGGAGATAACACGGCTCCTTGTGGTGCTCCGTGTTTCTGCTTATACGGTATCCAGACGATGAGCAGCAGCTTTGAAATCAACATAATTTTAATTATCTTAATATCATTGAAACTAACAGCCTAATATATTTTTTTTGTAGACTGTGATTTGCAAGTTGCTTGAGCATATATAATGGCATGCCTTCCACTATCACGAGCTTCCGCAAGGTATAGAATCACTAACGTTCATTGAGGCATCCTCACTCGAATGCGGCTAGGATGGTGTGTTCAGAAGTGTTGATGCTTCCCTGGGAGACTTCAAAATATGCAGCCTTTGGTTCAAGAGCATCTTCCGCTCTTTTCTGGGGTTGTGTGTTCGTAGGCGTCAATACTGAGGAGCAGCAGTTAACACGGGGTGAGACAACATTTGAGTAACCGTACGCGTGCGGTATCTAACCGCCGTGAAATAATTAAACAGTGGTACCTCAGGAAGGACAGGAACATAAGTGAATGCCTTCACCAGAGAGTCCACTACTTCATCCAAAAACAAGCCCATGCGAACAGGCAACCAAATTAATCAAATACATTCCGAAATAAGCAGTGATCAGGGACTTCTTGTTTCTAAGCCTCAAAACTATTTACCTTTTATTGCGATAGCAATTATATGGACACTTAAACTGAATTTCTGCCGTCGGCGTCGCCGTCGCCGTGAGGTTCCGTATAGATAACATCATCGCCGCGCGCCGTATGCCCGAGCGGTAGCGTGCGGGGGACGCGCGCTATCACGGAGAGCGAACGCACAGCGGAAAGCAAACGTGACCGTCGCGCGTGGGAGTATGGGAGGGAGGGAGGGAGGCGGGGCGACGCTGCGCTCCGGCACCAAAGGCCTATCTTGCAACCGGGCGCAAGGGGAACTTCCCACTCAATCTCCCACGCGCAAGCAAGGAAGCGGGACGGCAGCGCCGGAGGGAGCGGGGGGGGGGGGGGGGGGGGGGGGGCGCACTTCTACTCTGCCAACAACCGCGCTCGTCGCTCGCAGGCCGCACTGTCTCTTATCTCCACACGGCTCTGACCTTTTCTATGCGCTGTGCATTCGCCGCTCAGTTTCCGTTGAAGCGATAGACCGCACGTACCTTCGCCCGTTGCGACGTATATGCGCTTGCTGCCAGCGTTTTGATAGTCGTTGTCTGCGGTCATTCAGTGTGATCTATTTATGTTTGCTTGTGCGCGCTCACACCACGCTTGTTCATTCAGTTAGTAATAGTCGGGCCACATTTTCCAACGCACGCTACACATGCAATGCTGCCCGGATCGGCAGTGCAGCGCTACAGGTGTGTCCCTTCGCACGCGCTGCCCACGGGAAGCGCTGCTCATCAACACCACCGTTTCACACGCGCCTTCTCGTGGTCATCGAGTCTCTCTTCATGTCGGTCTACTTACGCCGCAGCACACCTGCTTACTTAATCAGCTCATGTTTACTACAATTCATATTGCTACCAAAGCCGCTCACCTTACTTCGTGTCACATTGCTGTGTTGCTATCGCATTCATTGCTTCGCCCTTAGGGCGAAACTGTGACATTTTTTGTGTTGGGCTGCTGAGCATGAGGTCGCGGGATTGAATCCCGGCCACGGCGGCCGCATTTCGATGGGGGCGGAATGCGAAAACACCCGTGTACTTAGATTTAGGTGCACGTTAAAGAACCCCAGGTGGTCCAAATTTCCGGAGTCCCCCATTATGGCGTGCCTCATAATCAGAACTGGTTTTGGCACGTAAAACCCCATAATTAATTAACTGTGACATTTTTTTCTTCCTCTTCCAATTCGGAGACACCGAGCGACGTAAAAAGGCGAAAAAAGAAATCTAGCTGCCGCGGAAACTACTAGCGACTTCCAACAAACGAAGACAATTGGGACTGGAGTAGTCATAAATTATATTTGCACGAACCCGGAGAAATAAGTGGACCCCTATATGAGAAAGGGTCAACTTATTTCTCCGGGTTCCGTCGGTAGGTGCAGAATAAACACGCCGCGCCACGCAACCGTGCTGGATAATGTATTTGCTGGCAACTTCCACAGGATTGAATGCAAAGAAAACAGTAAAAATCAATACAGCGACTACTTCCAAAGACGCTGTGAAATCATACCACAGTTACTGAAATAAATGCATCATGACTGCCATGAATGACTCTTTCCGTTAAACACAACGTACACGGAGATAGTGATCGTGAAGTGCTTTTCGCGTCGAATAATATGTATGTTATTTTATTCACCAACACCCGCTCGGCGGCCTTCACATAAGTACGTACTTGCTCTTAAAGGGAATCTGTCCGCGCTGTTTGCGTTTTTGCCCCGAAAAGAACACGTTTCGCACTGGTACATGAACCCTTTTATGGACAACAAGATGTGGTAACAACAATAAAGCAGAAAAGTGCATGCCAAATGCATGCACAGAAGTCACTTGATGACAAAAGGTGCAATGAAAGTCTGTTCAGAACTTCATGTACGCCTTGTAGATGAACTCGCGGTGGAACTTGTTCCGTTCTTGCTCCATGAGGAACAGCACGTCTCGCGTGCTGACCCGCTTCAGTCGAGGCCTGTACACATGAGTAATGTAAGGGGTCGGCTGCTTCCCAGGCACTGCACCCGGGGCCGCGACAGGCATGGGCCGCTTACGGTTTCCGATGGCAAGAAGCGCTGTCACGTTGGCCTCGCGTTGCCTCGCCTCTTCCATCTCGGCCCTCTGCATGTCTCGAGCTCGCTGCTTCAGCTTCAGGTGCTCGGGGTCCTCGGCCCTCAATCGGCTCCGCGCCGCCCTGAGCAGCATTTCGCGCTCCTCTTCCTCGTGCCGCCGCTTCTCGGCCCGCTCCAGTTCTTCCAGAAAGCGCAGCTGCTGGCGGACGTCCTGCGTGACCTCGCAGCGCGGATCGCTGCGAGCGTTCTCCTGCCGGTGCTCGGCGATCACGCTAAGCTTCTCGATGAACGTCTTCAGGCGCTCCTGGGTCGCGTGGGACACTAGGGCGACGACGTCGTCCGGCACCTCGTCGATGCCGTGGACGGCGGCCAGGGCACTGATCCTCTTGTGCAGCGCGGCGGTGAAGAGGAAGTTTTCGTCCTTGCAAGAGCGCGCTTGTACCTCAGAGCCGTCGTCGCCAGTGCCGGTAGAGAGGATCGTCTGACTCTCCTCGGCCACGTTGACACCTCCCATGGTGGCGACGTCATTGATGTCCTCGTCAATCAACGCTGGCCCCGCGGATCGCTTTTCTTTTGCTGTGCTTGCCCCTCCGCCGCCGCCAATGCTTCCGGTCGATGCGGAGAGGGAGCCCTTCGGCTGCGGCGCCGTCGACACGGGAGCCGGCACCTTGAAAGGTAAGACGCCGCCAGTGGTAGGCGGAAGAGCGGCGACGAAGTTGGGAGGCCTGGCCAACAGCAGGCTCTTGCCGCCTCCTGGTGCGACGATGCCGCCGGGCGCTGCACGGACGGATGCTGTGAGCCTTTGTTGCTGGATGAGCAGGCCCTGCAGATCGACGGGACCGGCCATTTGAGCGGCTGCTAGAGCGCTCTGGGGGATCATCTGAAGCTGCGCGGCTGCGGTACGTGGCAACAACGCCCTGGCTGCGGCGGTCTTCTGCAGGCTACGCGCGATAGGAGGGGAATGCGTCGGTATGCAGAGGGCGCTGCGCGGTGGAGGACGAATGCCATCGATGGAGAGTTCGTTTGTCAGCATTGCGTGCCTCAGTAAAGGAAGACTCTTGCGTAAAAATGGAATCAGGCACGGTTGTGGGTTAGAGCTTAGTTCTTTCTCTAACTTGGTAGTGAACTCTTCGGGTTGCATCGTGTCGTCGACGAGTCCCTGAATCAGGCGCTTTACGTTCGCGGCCGTGTTCTCAGGGCTGGTCGCTGGCGAGGCGAATAAGTGTCGAGAAAAAGTTTCTGCACTTTTTCTTGGCCGTGTCCGGGGACATTTGGGGCACAACGCTGGCAGCATCATGACCGCCGACCGTCATGGGAGCAGTCTGTATGGCCAGCTGTTGGGTGACAGAGGAAACGGTGGGGGCGGGCACTATTTTGACGCCCAAGGACTGAGGCGGTGTCATGACTTGCGCCTGCGAGACGCAGACGATGCCTCCTGATGTTAGTGCCACGCCGGGAGGCCTATTCCTGATGTTCGCAGCTGCGGCCGTGTACCTGGCCGGTATCTGCTGCACCAGCCGCTGTGGCTGCTGTACCGGTGCGGGGCCTGGAGGGGCAGGCACCCGAAATTGTCCTCGGCTTCCAACTGGACCGGGTGACACGGGTTGCACGCTGCTGGGATGCACGTTGACAACTTGAAGCTGACCGTCCTCAGTCTTGAACACGACTGCGCCCGGTATGACACCCGTCTGTAATGCAACGGCGTTTGGTTGAACGATGCCGGCACGCAATGGTGCCGGTCTGGCTAGGAGAGGCTGGATGCTACGTGGTTGTCGTACTGCGCCACCCAGTACCATCCTGGGCGCGAGAAGTCTTGTTCCAGGCTGCGTAGACCTGGGGGGATTCATGGCCAACTGTGAAAGAAACGGACGGCTTTGACTCAAAACATGTCTTTTGAGCAGGCGATTAGCGCACCAGACGTACCTCTCTAAAGTAGCGCGTAATACCGGTGTCACACGAACACTTCGGGTCGCGATCGGGGCTGATTCGGCTTGAGCTTGATCCGGATCACGGTCATTTGCTACACGGTCATTTGCGATTCTCGATCTTGCGGGATCCGGATCCGGTTGATTGCGATCCTAGAATCGCTATCAGTCCTCTTGGTCGCGATCGCAGGCTGACGTCTGCGCCCTCTTGCGCAGTATTCTGAAAACGCTAACAAAAAGTAAAGGCAGCTCAGTAAAAGACGTTTAAGGACCTTTTAATCAGCCATAGTAAGCTGTAAAATTGAAATATTGTCCAATTTTAACCAAACTTTGCAAATCTGAATTTGTCGCCAAGGCATTATGCAGTTCTGAGAGCTGTAAACGATCAGCAGACGATAACAAATCGATCCGTATCGTGGGACCGTGTAGCAGCGACCATTGTTGATCGCGATCCAGAAATCCGACCCGGAACGGCCCCGATCACGATCAGAAAGGTACGTGTGACATAGGTATAAGACGTTGAAAACGGCTTTGTATTGCACACGGTTCACGAAACCTCCGCTGGACGGCTTTAGTGCTATCAACTTGCGTGGACACCATTTACAAGCAATGACCCTGGGCTCTACATCGCTCCAGTTAACTTCTACCGCCAGAAGATAGTTCTATATTGGCAAGGCGTATGGCAAGAAAAATTCCCTAAAGAATGCCTTGTCCACAGTTTTAATATGTCCGCAAGCCCGTACCTTGCAAACGAATAATTGATATTGCTATCAATATTGGTGTCGATGGTACGGCAGGAATTAATGTACGCTGCCAAAGAGCAAGACGCAGTGGTCACTTTTGTCAAAAGCACGTGACAAATAAAGCCAACCGTTCGCCAAGAGATGTAATACTCTATTATAGCAAATCTCTGCTGTAACCGCAACCTATAAACATTGGTTCCTCTGTTTAACCACTTAGCACGAGACAGGTAACTCGAAATAGTATATCTGGTTTAATAAGCTTTGGCCAAGCTTTCATGAGCACAGAGCGCGAATAACCAGTACGAAATTCCCTCATCCGCTAATGTCATTCTTTAGCCAACGTCTTTCCTAAGATGGTTGACGTTGCTCGGAAGACAAAGCGCCTTAAAAATGGCTATTGCCTATAATTGAAAGATGCGCAGTGATGTAAAATAAAATTTGGATGAGCCATACACTTGTTGGGAAGAATCACACAGTGTATCAACGGCTGTTCACTACTGATGGGTTCTTGAAGATGTCAGACTAAATGGTCTTTTTCACAACAAAGGGCGTGCTGGCGTGACTTATACTGCTTACCTGTACCCAGTGCTGGCGCCGCCTCCGTGTTTGGGTCCGGACGTTCCACGAACGCTCGCAAGATGCGACGGCCGACCCGTGCGTCGCGACCAGCACAGCGGGGGATTCAGCTTCAAGGCACGGCGCTGGACGGCGAGCTAGCAGACAGGTCTGATCCGGCGTGATTCGAATCCGAGGATCGTCGGTCATGCGAACGCGTGAAGCAACGTGCGAACACGCGGCTCCCGCGCCTACACGTGAGCGCAATGTGCTTCTTCTTCTTCGGTTCCGGTTGGCTCTTGACGAGCAAGAACTCAAGCGCGTTAGAAACAGAAAAGGAATAATGAGGGGAAAAAGCAGCCATTGAGGATTCCTGTAACTAAGAGCAACAAACAAAACATAGGCGAAGCCACCGTGAAACGCGCGGGTGCTAAAGATTATTTCTCACCTCAACCACTGCGTTCTCAAAACGCGCAATCCCCATCCCCCGTCCCTAAGCCTCTCCTCGTGCCTTATTTTCATTTTTCGGCATTCAGCATTGCTGCGGTGTCTTTCGATGATGTTAGCGAAGTCCGCTAAGAACCGCACACCAAGCTGCTGCCTGCATGTTCAAGTGAAAACTTCGGCGAAGAACAATAAAGATCAAAGCGCATGGTCATGAGTAGAAAAAGAGAAAAAATAGTAAGAATCATGATCCGTTCCAATGCTGTGAAGGTGGATTACCAGCGAAGCAGTTTAGCGAATGACATAGAGGTGACACAGAATTTAGATCAAAGGTATGAGCAAGTTTTATTTCTCTTGAGCGGTGACGGCGCTCATCCCGAAGGACACACGGACATACACTTTTAAAGACGATAGTCTTTCTTGGGCTAACTAAACGCGAAAAACTATCTGTCTGTCTGTCACTCGGTTCAACCGCCCTGCCAAAACCGATTCAGCCGCCCGGCCAAAAATAACCAAGCAACTAGCACTGGTGGCACGGGGTCATACACGTCAACATTAAACAGCGCAAAGGAAACCTCAGGCCTATTTGAGGCAAAATATATGTACATAACCGTGATCCGCGGCGTTAATTTAATTCAGGATACACATTCAACTGTTTTTTATGTTAGTAAATCAAGAATGAACGCGTTAGAAATGGTGTCGAACTCGTTGGAAATGGCGTCGAAGAGACGCGACGCATTAAAAACAAGCCGACTGAAGCCGCTGCTCTGTGGCCGGCTTTAAGTCAACAGTAATAAAAGGTCCCAACAGATGGTGCGAAAGCAGGTCGAACGCGGCAAATTTGAATTGAATTCAGCAAAAACTCCATTACATCCATCATGGGAGCAGTGAGAGGGGAGGGGAAGAGCGTGAGGGTTGGCCGGGGGAGGGGAAAGAGAGGGTGTTACGTATCAGGGGTGGCAGAAGACTACCGTCTTTCGACGTCATTTCAGCGAAGCAAGCAGATATGCGGCCAATTTTATCTTGATCGGCGGCATACAGTCGCGTGGAAGACTACCGCCACCTCGGGGAGCCGGAGGAAACTAGACACGCGCGACGGGACCGCCACGCCGGGAGAGCGGAAGGAAACTAGGCACGCAAGTGTTTGGAACGGCGACACAGAGTGGGCGGTGCGAGTGTGCACATGGCCGACGCGGATCGTACAGCCGCAAATCTTTGAGAAACCCTTCTTATCTACATGAGAGTCTACTCATTTTTAAAATGGTGCCTACTGATAACTAATCTACTGAAAATGCATATCCAAGTGATTAGACGTATAAGCTTTTGCACAGAATGAAGCAATTTTGCATCAGGGCCCAAATTCGCAAAAACTTCTTACGCTAGAATTTTTCGTAAGAAAGAATTTTAGCCAATCCAGATGCCAGACATATCATTAGCGAATGGCAAAGCGAACCAATGGCAAAGTGAACTTACGAAAGAAAAGCTTTGTGAATATGGCCCCAGATTCGGGAGCTGAGTTTTTTGCACACGCAGATCTGTTCACGGACACTAGCCAACCTAGCTAGCTGCAGCATCCAGCCACGAACGTCACCATTGCCACTAGCCAAAAACTGGTCCCAAGAATGGCAAACGCTGTAATCCCAGCTTGGTCATGCCTTTTTCCACAAGCTGGACTCAATGTCAAAGACTGCTTGCAACGAGATCCCTTGCCTTCGCCAGAACAGCCAACATGGCAAGCCTTAGCAGCCCAGACATTGCCCGCGAGTACGTCTATCACGTCAGATGCCCTCCCTTCTGACACGGTGCCAATACGCATTCATCCCGATATTGCACCAGTCTAAATTAGCAGCCAGCTCACTCTCAGCGCCGGAGTGTGTGCCTCTTCCCACCCGCTACGTACCGCCCCGCCTCTACTCCTTGGGGGACCGCAGATCTCAAGTAATATAAGACCTCTGTTCTCGGAGGATGAACACTTCCAAGTTTGCGAACAGCGCGGACGATGATGCGCCGTTTCTTCGTGCTCTCCGAGCGAGTTGCACAGTCCGCCATAGGAGGACGACGAGGAGGAGGAGCGTAAGAGAAACAAGGCGTCTAAGGTTGCGTCTTTACCATTCAGAACTCGCGCGCACGCCGGCGCGAATCGCACCAGAGGGCAGCGCCGAAGCGTCTGCGTGAAAAACAGCGGGCGCGCACTTGCGGCACGGCCCGCCTGGCGGCTTCGGCTCGTATGTACCTCATGCTGTTGGTAGCGGGCAGGGTAGTGGCTCGGTCCTGCTAGACGCGAACTTTGGAGACTCGGGTTTGCCGGATTCGCCAAGCATCAAGGATTCTGCAACGTCCGCGTGAACATGAGAGAGCGCATGCGTAAATGGCGGATCACACGGGAAGCCGCATACTCTTATACAGCTCACGCATCGGCACTAGAACTGGCACCAGACCTGGTGCAGGCCTGTGGTGAACTGTGTATCATCACTCTTGTGGGAACAGAGAAAGTACGGGGAAAAGGGCCGCGTCTATTTCTCGGTTGTGGAATTAGCAGGAATTGTGCCGCACCACTGATTCGACGTCCCAAAGCGGCATCTGAGGCGTGACAAACGCTGTAGTGGACGAGCGCGGCCTGCTCTTGACCAGTTCGGTTTCTCTGACGTGCACGTGAGATGTTTCAACAGCGCTGAAGCAGACAGAGGACGGACCAGAAAAAAACAAAAACTGTCAGCCCTTCCACTGGGGGGGAGATGGAAGACCAGCGAAGCTGTAATATGGTGGGAATTATGTATTTCCAATTATGACTATTAAGATGTGATGGTGTAGTTGTTTATTTGAACTATTAAAGAATGGGAACTATATATAATCCGGCCGTTTTCATTTATTTAGTGACCACAGGGACCATGGCCTTATGGTCGCTACGCTACACCGCCATAGGGTGTACGGCAAAGGTTGGCACGTTCTTCATAAACACGTCACCAACGCCGCGCGCGTTCGGTGCGAACGCGGGCAAAACGCCGCCGCCCTCGACAACACTTATGCGAGTTGTTTGTGCGACCGCACACAACCGCTGTCAAAACACTGGCTACGTGACGCACGGCTGAATGCCGTTGTCGACACTATTAGGGGAGAGGCGGGCGAGAGCGCAGAGAGCCGGCGGCAGAGGCCGGCAGGTCTGCGCGCAAGCGCCGCAGTGGGAGAGCGGGCACGCACACGCTCAATCTAGAGTGCCTCGATGCCCTACTCGCCCACCACTCCCCTTCCACTGGTAAGTCCGTTTGCTCTCCGCCGTGCGTTGGCTCTCCGTGAAAGCGCGCGACCCTTGCCCTTGCGCGCTTTCACTGTCACATACATCATACGGCCCATGAGAGTTTTTTTTTTTCTATTGTCGGACGCGACGATCGAAAGGTGAGCCCTTAACAGCTTCGCTGTAAAAAAACGGTAGGCGACTTTAATATTTGACTTAGGTGTCTCTTAGTGGCACTCGCACCTCGGCATTAATTCTAATTTATTCTAATTATCCCAGACACTTCAGCAATTCAACTTGTAACTAAACTTCTGCTCTGATATTATACCTATAATGAAACCCATGAATTTTCTATGGTACTATTGTTTTTATTTTTTTTTTGATAGTTTATTTTGAATTTCGTCCCCGGTGGTCTCAGGAGGTTAACCGGAAGTGCTGTGCAAGAAGAAAGAGTGTCACTCGATGCTCGTGCCACTAAAACGAAGTCCGTCTGTCTTTGGTCAGCCTCTACGCTGTCAAAACAACATGTATCCACGACTAGCCCGTTCCCACACTGTGCACGTAAGAACGGTTGATTTAGTTATAGGTGGAAAGCACGGTGTAAGAAGATAGGTGTTCCGACGGCGCGCCCGCGCTGGGGCGAGAAAGTGGCCACTTCGTGTGACCGGAAGTGAGCGCCGCCGCTAGGGGCAGCACGTGTTCAGGAGGCCTTGGAGAAGCGGCACAACAGTGGATAATTTACCACCTCCGTCAGCGTTTAAACACCCATACCCAAAGATATGAAATTTTTCGTTATTTAGACACCAAATCCTGAGCAGGTAGAAGGTTTCATGCCACTTACAGTCAAAATACTGTTATTTCGAACACGAGAGAGACGCGTCGTCTGCTCGAGCAGACGGCGCGCTGAGCTTAACGCTGCTCGCCGCGTCGGAGTCAATCGGAATGTCGGCAGAAATATAAAGGGACGTTCCTCCAACCAAGTAGAGTCGTTTTAAGCAGGCGACCGACATATATTCATCGAAATAAAGCACTTCTGCCGCGCGTGCCCATAAAAGCGCCAGCAAAGCGAGCGAAAAAGTGGCCCCCAGAATAGGTGCTGCCCCTTGCGGCAGCGGCGTGCGTAGAGTCACACTAAGTGGCCGCCCCGCGCCGCCGTCAGTTCACCTTCCTTTTTACACCGTGGTGCGAAGTACCTTATGCGCTCGGGCTGTCGGCGTCTCCTGTCGCCGTCGTCGTCACAGTAAGCAAGCGGCGCGCGCTCGGCGCGAGCGCATGCCGAGCGCTCCCGCGTTAATCGTCGTCGTCGTCTTCCACAGCTGTCTGCGTTGCCGCTCATCATTCCAGCGTAGAATTTCACTTCTCTTCTGTCGTCGTGATGGGGAGGCCGCGTTTACTGGTTTATGAGTCATTGCTTAAGGCAGTATGACCCCATCAGCGGTGCATCACTGCATGCTTCGCACCTCACCAGGTTTCACATTAGAGGAACTGCATTTCGCTCACTGGGTCACTTGACACTTACGCATAATATTTAATTCACCGCTCAAACCGAACCTACGACTTAACTCGCGCTGGCTTTAATAATAAAAACTAAAACAGTAAGAAAGGCGTAAATAATGGCCAAATTTTATGCCTAAATATGGCTGACACCCTGAATATCATTCCATGAAACGCACAGGATTTCCGACGTCCCCAAAAAAACAAGCCGAAATTATCAGTGTGGCCAGCGCTAAAAATTGCCAAATTCTGTCTTTGCAAGAAAAAATTTTTCTTCTTTTTTCTTGCTTCTTTTTTTTTTTTCATTGGACACTCAAAGGAATGTGACTGCCGAAGCCCCGAATCGAACCCCGTACCCTATATTCAGCAGCCATAGTGACAGAGTCTCAGCGGCAGCCGAATTTCTCCAGTTCTCCAGTGTCATCCGTTATCGCGCTCGAGTTAAAAGCCAGACAATGGTCTAGTGCACAATCACTGTACGGCGAGAGATTTGAGTATTGGTGATAAGAGTAATTTCACTTTCAAACAAAGAACTCCGTCTCACAACGCCGCGCGAACCACTTCTGATCGCTCTCCAACCCGTGCCAACAACGACACCTCGAAGATAAAAGGGCAACAAAATGTAACCGAAAGGCGCGAAATCTCTCCCCGGTTGCGGAGGCGGATGTTGCATGCGCCTGCACGCACAGTCGATGTTCAGTCGACGAGAGAACGCGTGTGGGTGGCGAAGCTGCCTGGCGCCTGCTTAGAATAGATAACAATAATCATGCACGTATGTGGCCTTCCCCAAGCGGATAAAAGCGTGTTCCGCAATTCCGGATCAGGAAGTTACTCCTCACCGGACAAAGAAACGGCAATCGGCGAGCATCTTCCAACAGCCGTCACGGCAGGGGTGCAGTCGACGAAGGCGTCCTAAAGGTCCTTCTCCTATTTGACTAGCGTGACTTGCCGCATGCTACTTAAGCGGCCGCATTTATTAACTATACGTTTCATGGCACGTTGCTCTATCAGAGTGACCGGCCGACAGTTGCCAGTGAGTTAAAATTTACTGCGTCACTGCCTACGTCACAGGTACATGTAGGCAAGCTGCGCAACAGCAAGGGTTGACTGCTGCAGAATATTATGCGGCAATTACTAGAGCGGACTGATAAAAAGGTTTCCGCGCGTTGGTTGTCTGACAGCGTTTGTCGCAAACACTGTCCCACTGATTTTCGCGTGATATCACTGCCCCTCCAGTCACATCTGTGCATGACTGAGCGTACTACATTAGAGAGTGGGTCGTAAACAGGTTTATATGTTCTCTTTAAAGTAAATAATAGAAATTCAACAGCGACAGCACGGATAAGTATTGCAGAAGACTGCGCACCGTGATGCGTAATCAGTAGCTATAAAGAAAAGTCAAAAATGTTTAACAACAATCCAAACAAAGCTTTATGTACTACTGGGATGCCATAGCGGAGTGTTCCTGGTGAATTCTGAACCCTCGAGATTTGTCGATTGTGCTTCTAAGTCAGAAGCGCGCAGGGCACCTTCGCAGACCGCAGGGAACGCATCTGATATTTCGGCGAAACTCATTTTATAGAATCATGGTATTCCAAATGCCGCCATGTCGTAACTGTCTCTGCGTCGAAGCTGCTCAGAAAGAAAAGAAAAAAGAAACAGGAAAAAAAATACAACAAGGCCTTTTATTCCACCACTCTCGCCTGACGAATTTTTGTCGAACGTTGGACTATCTCAAAACTGTGCGAAACTGTTCAGGAATTAAACGTGAGATATTGATCTTTAGGCTCAGGTGCTAATACGAGCCTCGGTTAGTGGGGTCCATATTCGACGCCCTATAAAGGCAGATTTAGGCTCGAGCCGCACGCCGCTCCACCCACCTGCCGCACGGGTGCGGTTGTGCGAAAAACTGCACATGTCGCGCACTTGTGCACACATTTCGGTTTACACTGTGTTCGCACATGCAGTGTAAACCAAAATTTGTGCCCCAGTGTGCGAAATATGCAGTTTTTAGCACGGCTGCAAGCGTGCGGCAAGCGGGCGGTGTGGCGTGCGGCTCAAGCGTGAATTAGCCTCAGCCACTTAAATCACACTGGCGTTGTCCCTGGCAAAACAGCACATGCTAAAGCACTACTCAGGCAGTGTGAGCAACAGTTGCTCCGTGAACGGAGTTTACCTATCGAAATTTTTTCAACGCGTGCGTGAAGAAAGAAGCAAAACTCCACGCCAGTTCCGGGCAGTATCACACTTTCAAGTCGTATGCAAATGCTTGATGCACACGCGTGCTAATTATTGATTTTAATTATTGAGCGGTTATCGCAAAATTTCACGCAATCGTGTGCAAGTGTTTCTTTTTCATCACGGTTGGAAGGCGATTCGTTAAATCCACGGTTCCATATCAGCGAATTTTTATAGCGAGAGTATTACTTGTATTTTCGTATACGAGTATATAAGTACAGGCATCGGACGAGGAGGACAATGGACAAGCTAGATCGCGACGAGTGTCAAGGATCTGATGGGCAAAGTTATATCAGGCCCAGCAGTTCAATTGTTAACCGAGAATCATAAGTGTCAACTACACCAACGAATGCAAATATATTTTATTGCGATAGCAATTATATGGACACTCAAAAGCAGATTTCTGCCGTCGGCGTCGCCGTCGCCGTGAGGTTCCGTATGACGTCATTTGGAGATGAAATCGTCGCATCATAAGTGGTTCTTGAGGGAAAGGGAAAGGTTGGCGCTATCTTCTGCAGCCCTTGAGGGAGCACGGCTCAGCGCCAACGGGGAGGGGTAAGTGGGAGCGAAAGAAGGGATAGAGTGGAGTCGCCATGGCTGGGCGAAGCAAAACCGGCAGGCATAGGCGGCACGTATCAGGCCGAGATGAAAGACCTTAATCGTCGCCGCGCGCCGAACGCTGTATGTGCGAGTGAAAGAGCGCGAGGGGCGCGTCTTTCACGGGGAGTGAACGCGCGGCGGAGAACAAACGCGCGTTCTGCGCAGGGTGGCCACCATCTTGGCAACTGCCCCTGCTCCCCTCTCCCGCCGGGCAGTCCGCGCTGGTGTCCGGGAGGAGAACCTGCAGGCCAAGGCCACCTCAACGCCTGTGCAGGGCCTGTCTTATGCACAGGCACTGGCCGGCCTCCCACAGGCGCCCCAGCAGAAGGCAGCCCCCCCCCCCCGGACGGCCCCCCACACCGGCCCCACGGAAGCAGCGACGCCAGCCGCCTGCCACCCCTGGGAGCGAGCCCACCACAGCCCCAGCATCACTGGCAATGCCTGGCCCGGACCCTCGGGACCAGATCATTGCCAGCCTGCAGCTCGCCCTGAAGGCCATCGGGGAGATGCTGCCTGCCGAGAGCCCCCTCCGAGCCATCTGCCTGCAGGCAGTGGCAGTCCCGACCACAGTCAACCAGCATGGCTGATCCCTCACCAGCCACAGCTGGGAAATGCCGTCGCCGCCCGAGTGTTCTCCAATGGAACACCAACTCACTGCGGCGGCGGCATGCAGAGCTGTGCGCGCACCTCCTGCGGTGTGATTTCGACGTCCTCGCACTGCAGGAGGTGTACACTGTGGCCGAGGACCTGCGGCTGCCGGGATACACGGGCTACTCTGGCGCCACCACCTGCTCGACGCAGAGCTGCACGGACGCTCCCTGCCTGGAGGGTGCCCACAAGAAGGGGAAGCCGAGGACTGCCATCTACGTCCGCAGCAGCCTGGCCCACTCGGTGACCCCAGTCTCGGACGTCGTGGGCGGCGCCATGGAGTGCTGTGCTGTCACGGTACGCCTTGACAGACAGGACACGACCGTGGCGAGCGTCTACGTTCGTCCTGGACAACAGTGGGACCCCTCCAGCCTGGTGCGGCTTGCAGCACGCCTCGGCGGACATGCAGTCCTGTGCGGTGACTTCAACGCCCACCACACCGACTGGGGCAGCCGCAGGTGCACCCGCCGAGGCAGGGACCTCTGCAACGCCATCAGCCGAGCAGGCCTGGTGGTACTCAACAAAGGAGGACCCACGTACGTCCGCCGTGGGGTGAGCACAGCCATCGACCTCTCCCTTACCACCGAGCAGCGCTCCTATGACTGGGCTACAACTCCCGACACTTGGGGATCTGATCACTTCCCCATCTTGATCACCCCCGGGTGTGGGAGAAGGCCGAGGTCACGAACATACCACGTCACAGCTTGGTCCCTGTTCAGGAAGCGCTGCAGTGAGTTGGAAGATGGCTGTGACCTCCTGAGTGCCATCAAGGAGTGCGCCCAGGCAGCCACAGTCCAGTGCTCTGCTCTGCCCGATACTCCTGCCCCGGATCTGCTCCTGCTCAACCTCCGTGCGTCCAGGCGACGCGTGGAGCGCCGAGCAATCCGGACGGGCAGTGCAGAGCACTGGACCGAATACAGGAGAGCGGATGCCCGCTGCAGACGACAGGCCAGGCGCAGAAGGAGCCAGAGCTGGGGGAGCCTCTGCGCCACCATCGAGAACCGCTCCAAGGGCCCCCTGGCCTGGCGCCTCCTAAAGTCCCTGACCGGCAGGAAGGTCAACCGCCACCCCGTCCTCGCGGTGGCTATCTCGCTGGGCATCAGCGAGGCGGCCCTGGCGGAGTTGCTAGCGGACCACTTCGCCCCCCCCCGGCTGCCCTTGCTGCGGCCATCCTGCCGGTCGGACTTCCCCCTGCCAACCCGCCTACCTGCCTGCTGGAGCTGCATCCGGAGTGGGCGACCAGCCAGATCGCGGCCATCTGCCAGGACCCACTGACTCTCCACGAGCTGCAGACGGCCCTGAGGAGGGGCAAGCGTCGCAGTGCACCGGGAGCAGACGGAGTGACACTCCAGATGCTCCGCAACCTGGCCACCAGTGAGCAACGACGCCTGCTAGACTGCTACAACAACATCTGGTGGTCAGGACAGGTGCCGGAGGCCTGGCGCACAGCCATCGTGGCCCCCATTCTGAAGAGCAATAAGCCGGCTAACGAGCTGTCCTCATACCGACCGGTCTCTCTCACCTCCGCTGCCTGCAAGGTGATGGAGGCCATTGCTCTGGCACGGCTCGAATGGGTGGCCCGCGCCTGCGGGTTCCTCGCGGACCAGCAGACAGGCTTCCGGCGCCGAAGGTGCATTGCGGACTCCATCGCAGACGTCGTCTCCACCCTGGAGGACGCCAGGGCCAGCGGAGACCTCGCCATGCTCCTCCTCATCGACGTCAAGGGGGCGTTCGATGGCCTCCCACATGCGGTCGTCCAGCAGGCTCTGGACCTCCTGGGCATTGGCGGCAACCTGCGGCGGTTCCTGTCATCGTTCCTGAACGACCGCACCCTCAGGGTCCGCGTGGGCCATGCAAGGAGCACTCCCCGTCCGGTCGCAGCAGGCGTACCACAAGGGTCAGTGGTGAGCCCGTTTCTCTTCAACCTCGCCCTGGCCCGGTTGCCTGCTGCACTGCCGACCGACCCTCGCTACAAGGTGGAGTGCTCTATCTACGCGGATGACATCGCCCTGTGGGTGCGGGGACCGCCGCAGTCAAGCCGCCACGTGTGCCTGGCCCTCCAGAGAGCCCTGGACACCACGGCCGCCTACCTGGGAAGCATCGGACTCTCGGTTTCGACGGGGAAGACGGTGGCCCTCCTCGTCCACCCGAGAGCAGCGGCACGGCGCTCAGCTCCCCGGCTGCAGCTGGAAGGCGTGCGCATCCCATGGAGTACGACTGTGTCGTACCTTGGGCTGCGCATCGACCACCGGCTAACCTGGCTACCGGCAGTCGGGGCCATGCAGACCCAGACCATCAGGGTCCGCAAGGCCGTGTCGCAGCTCCTTGCCCATGGAGAGGGCGGCTCGGTGAAGTGGGCCCTGCGGCTCTACGAGGCGGCGGCCACATCACGCCTGCGGTACGCCCTCCCGCTGGTGGCGCTGCCGCCACGCCGCCTCGAAAAGTTGGAGCTGCAGCACCGGGCGGCCATCCGACTCTGCCTGGGCGTCCCCCGGAGCTCCCAGATTGCCGCTACCCTTGCGGAGGCTGGAGCATGGCCCCTGTCGCTCCTCTTCCTGCAGCAGGGGCTGAGGCACGTCGACCGCCTCCACCATGCTCCTGATGGCAGAGGCCTGCTGCGTCGCCTCCAGTCCCGGCCTTCCTCAAGGATGGGTCAGCTGTGCCGCCTCTACGAGGAGGTGGTTGGCAACCCACCGCCGAATGCGGTACAGCTGCCCCCACCGCAGAGGCCTCCTGTCCCCATCGCCACGGAGCTGCCCGGGATTTCGAAGAGGCGCTCGCCCGCTTGCGCCCTGCAGCAGACGGCCGCCTGCCTCCTGGACGAGACCCTCGGAGACCACCTCCTGGTGTACGTCGACGGTTCGGTGGTACCGGACACCGGCTCTGCCACGGCGGCCTGCACGGCACCAGCCCTGCAGAAGAGCAGGCAGTGTCGACTGCCCAGACACGCCAGCTCGACTGCAGCGGAGGTGGCAGGCCTCCACCTGGCCGTCGACCTACTCTCCGAGGAGCTTCCTGGGGTACCAGCGGCCATCCTCTGCGACTCCAAGGCAGCCCTCCTCGGCCTGCAGAGGCCAGAAAGCGCCAGCCTTGGAGTCGCACTGCTGTCTACCCGGCTGACAGCGCTGCAGGACGCAGGCCACCCGGTGTCCCTGCACTGGATCCCCGCCCACGTAGGGATCCCGGGCAACGAGGCAGCCGACACCCTGGCGAAGGACGCCCACCACACCACTGTGCCCCTCAGTCGGGCCGTGACGGAGGGCGACTTCACAGGACTGAGGCTGCGGCGACACCTGGCGACCCACCACCCAGACAAACGGGTGGCACTGGGATGCCCCCCACGACCACTCCCCCAGCGAGGCCTGGCTCGCAGGGAGACCTCGCTCCTTCTCCGGCTCCGCATCGGCTGCAGCTGGACGGCAGCACGCAGCTACCGACTGGGACGAGCGACGTCCCCGGCCTGCAGCTCCTGCGGGGAGCCGGAGACGATCGAACATCTCCTGCTGGCCTGCCCGGCGTACCTCCAGCAGCGGGGCCCACTCCTGCAGGAGTTCCGCCGCCTGGGCCTCCCCTCTGGCAAGGAGGAAGATCTCCTCTTCCCCGGCCGACACCACCTTTCTGCACTTCGAGGCGTCGTGGAGTTCCTTGACTCGTCAGGGCTCTCCGCACGCCTCTAAGGACATTTCTACAAGCGGGAAGGCCTCACGGCCTCCCACCCCACCCCGGGCCTGACCGGCCTGGCACAACACCCCTGCAGACTCTGCAGCACACCAAGGCCTTCCATCTCGGCCTGATACGTGCCGCCTATGCCTGCCGGTTTTGCTTCGCCCAGCCATGGCGACTCCACTCTATCCCTTCTTTCGCTCCCACTTACCCCTCCCCGTTGGCGCTGAGCCGTGCTCCCTCAAGGGCTGCAGAAGATAGCGCCAACCTTTCCCTTTCCCTCAAGAACCACTTATCATCATCATCATCATCCGTGCTCGCTTAAGGGCTGCAGAAGTAGGCGTCTCTTTTCTCCTTTACAATCACCATATATGTAGAGCAAACGCGCCTTCTTCAGACGCGCGAGAGGCCGTGGGGGAGGGGGAGGGAAGGGAGGCGACGTTTAGCTGGGGCACCAAGTGCCTATTTATATCAGAGGCTCCGGCAACAGTCACCAACGCCGCACGCATTTTGAGCTAATGCGGGCAAAACGCCGATGGCGTCGACAACAGTTCTGCGTGTTGTTGCTACCAAAGCCGCTCACCTTACTTCGTATGACATTGCTGTGTTGCTATCGCATTCATTGCTTCGCCCTTAGGGCGAAACTGTGACATTTTTTATTGCGATAGCAATTATATGGACACTCAAAAGCAGATTTCTGCCGTCGGCGTCGCCGTCGCCGTGAGGTTCCGTATGACGTCAATGGAGATGAAATCGTGGCCGCGCGCCGCCGAACGCTGTATGTGCGAGTGAAAGGGCGCGAGGGACGCGCTCTTTCACGGGGAGTGAACGCACGGCGGAGAAAAAACGCGCGTTCTGCGCCGTGCTTCCTTAAGGGCTGCAGAAGTAGGCGTCTCTTTCCTCCTTTACAATCACCATATATGTAGAGCAAACGCGCCTTCTTCCGATGCGCGAGAGGCCGTGGGGGAGGGGGGGAAGGGGGAGGGAAGGGAGGCGACGTTTAGCTGCGGCACCAAGTGCCTATTTATATCAGAGGCTCCGGCAACAGTCACCAACGCCGCACGCATTTTGAGCGAACGCGGGCAAAATGCCGACGGCGTCGACAACAGTTCGGCGCGTTGCCGGTGCTGCTGCATGTCCAAGTTTATACAGCTGATAAAGCTAATATCATTACTCCTTATATCTCTCTACAAATTTGCTATCGCAATTGATGCTTCACCTTTCAGGTGAAACTGCGACAACTTTTTGTTTTTTCTTAGGATATTCTCGATGGGAAGCATAAAAGGTGCTCACTATTCTCTCGATCCTATTCCTGCCCTCTAAAAATCCTGAAGACCCTCCGTATGACGCGTTCACGACGACACCTCTCCACAGTGCTCCTCCTGTCTGCAACACCAACTCTTCACGTGTTCTCTCTTTTCCTCTTCACACTCCAGCCATCACAGCATCGAAACCCACATCGTTACTCACAAGCAGCTTCGCTGAAAAAAAAAAGAGAAATAACTCGGTACCTGACACGTGCAGCCACGGGACCTTGGAAGCGCAGCTCGCGGCCATCTCACCTCCAAGCGATCAGAAAGCTGCAATAAGAAAAATGAATTAGCAAATGTGTCGAAGTCACTATAGAAACGCCGTCGTGCAACATAGGTCTATAAGAATTAATACATGTTAGGCTGTATGCCGCAAGCAAAGGGGCTGCGCTGAGCTACCTACACACGACAGCCAAATTCCCACCCGCGTTTCAACTTCAAACCTGTTTGCTGTTTCTTGTTGGCTCCAAACCTGCCGTGATGGCTCAGAAGCGCGATGTAGCTGGCTAGATTGCCGGCGGTGCGTCGACCGCATTCTTATACGGGGCAATACTGCACAAACGCTTCTGTATTGAGATCTTGTTCAACATTTAGGAATACCAAGGAGTAAAAAAATAGAGCTGCTACCTAGAGCACTGCATGGGCTCGGGCTTACCCGAAAGGCCGGGCCGGGTAGGGCAGTTTTTTCACAGGCTCGGGCCGGGCTCGGGCACGCCATTTGCTTTTTGACCCGGGCCCGGGCCAGGCTCGGGTATTTTGACGCGAGCCCTGGCCGGGCTCGGACTTTCTGGTAGTGTGCATGTAACGTGCAGTGAGTTATCCTCGCGCTTGTCGACTTTGCAAAATCTGTTGCCCCGGCGCTGCTGGAAGCTAGCAGTGCTACTCCTGTGTACTTCGCTTTTCTCCTTCCGTCGTATTTTGCGCTGTTTGAAAAGAATGTGAAGTCCAGAAAGACCGAAGTCGCCTCAAATCAAAGGATGTCATTGTAATTAATGCTTTCAGCGCGGTGCAAGCACGTTCGCGACTTGCTGATTCTTCAAAGGCGAATTGGTAAAACGATGACTGGTAAGATAAGATAATTTGTCACGCGTCTGAAATATGGCACTGCGTCCATCCATGATTGCCCGCATGTTCTCAACCGGTCATCTAGCAGCAGCGCATTACGCTGCACCACGGAGGAACGAGAAGCTTTCTTTCTCCATTTACTCCATCCATGCGCTGCGCCCACGACCGGTCATGGCTGCGCTTCGGCTATAGAGTGTACTAGAATACAGTTGAGTGGGACGAGCGGCTGGGGCGGCGCATGCTTTGCAGTGAGGCACCCGACGTGGAAAAATACTGTGGCGGCGCTGCGATAGAAGTGAATTGGGTCGCATCAAGGTAGCGCCTTTGGAAACTGCTAGCGATACTGCTCGGCAGGGTCATTCGTACTACTTCGCGCGCTGGTATTTGCGTTCAGACCGCTGAAATGGTGTTCATAATTGCATATGACATGTATTTGTGCCATAAGAATTAATTCAGTTCATTCTCTACTTTGTTTTATTTTTTTAATGCCACTCGGTGATCTTTTTCGGCCTCGGGCCGGGTTCGGGCCGGTTTTGAGCCGGGCTCGGGCCGGGCTCGGGCCTAAGGTAAAGGGGTGGCGGGCCGGGCCGGGCGGGTAACGTAGATTATTTCCGGGCCCAGGCCGGACTCGGGTCTCGCCATAAAACTTTTGGTCGGGCTCGGGCGGGCAGCCTAACGTAAAAATCGGCCCGTGCAGTGCTCTACCGCTACCTGCCATGACACATTGACTGACGTGTAGTCCTTACATTCATATTCGATGCAACAATGGCGGTGTAGGGGTGAAACAACGCTTCAGTATGGGTCCACAAAGTAGACTAAACTTCAAGAGTGTGCAATACAATCTAAACCGAGAGAAAAGCTGAGGGAATGTTAGGATAGTAGCGTGCTATACTTAACTGAGACGGCAGCGCCAGAAACAAAACGAAAACACGGGAGAGATCATGTTGTGGACCTTTCCGCCACGTTTGCATGCACGCAGAGCTCTTTAAGTTAGTTTAAGTAACAAAGTCACTCGTCTTTTATTACTCTGTTCCCGCTTTTTCGTGCGCAGACGACGCACCCGCTTTTTTCAACAGGCGCGCCTTTCTCGAAAGCTAAAGTGTCAGCAGCAGACAGATGAGCGACTCGACGGAAACCGTCTGCGCTAGCCAATAACGAAGAAGAGGAAAAAAATTGGAACAAACACATCAAATCAGGAGCCACAAATGAAAGCTAAGGACAAGCTCAATCTGGTTCCAGATCAACAAGGAGGCAAACACTGTAAGCAGGAAACGAAAACAAGAAATCACGCGTGGTTTGCATTTGGACGGAGGACTTCGTTTGAGTGCCAGTCAAGCTTCCGCGACGTAAACTAAGAATAGCTACAAAGTCAAAGCCTTCCGGTCTGACATTCGACTAACGCGACTATTCCCGACCCTTACGCCTCGAGCAAGTTATTTTCGAGCGCTGTTGCGGCGCCGCCCGCACGCTGTGAGCAAAGGACCTCATGGCGCCTGGAAGAAAAATTTTCTTTGTTGATCAGCCGATCGAAAAGATCACCAGACACGATTAGTTCTCATGAATCGCGGTGCCTGCTGGACGACGAAGTGCACGAGACGAGTTGGGTTCACGTCGACTAGGTAGATCGAATTACTGTCCTTTGTCGTAACTTCATGCCGGTTTATATCCGCGTTTTCATATTAGCGCAGCACGGTTGTCCAGTTATAAAACCACGTATTCTTTGTGTGGAAGCATCGCTTTATACTATACACTTGACATCTGGAGAGTCTTGAGCGTTTAGCAAGACCGAAAAGAGGCAGCCCTCCACTTAGCTCAGCGAAACAGCATGTCCATCCACTCTTTCGTTCACTACATTTTCTTCTTCTTTCTTTTTCTTCTTTTTTTCTTCTTTTTTTTCGAGGAGGGTTGCCTTCCGGCGTAGTAAATAAAGAAAAGTTCATGAATATGAATGCGACCCTGCATCTGCAAGACGTCCAGTCCGTGTCTGTAATTAAAGCCATTGTGAATCCACTTGCTCAAGTCAGCATGCCGGTCACCCTGGAGGCCATACCGTCTGAGCAAGGGCTCCCGAATATGTCATGTGCTTGGGCAAGTCCACAACAGGTGGTACACATCGGTGTCTTGTGCCAGGGGGGTACAGCTGTGGCAGGTGGTGACCTACTTAACGAAGCCCTTCCACTTGCCGGTGACGGCAAGCGTGAGGGCTACCCCAGCGTCATATTCTCCGCGGGCAAACTCCATCTATGCTTTCCTGGGCGTCTATTTATTTCCTCGCTCGTTCGTTTAATGACGTGACGTTCATGCACTTAGGATTGTTTTTACCGGCAAGGACGTATGGCTATGTTGAAACAAAAGGGCGGCAAGCGGCTTTCTGCAATGATTAAGCAAACAACTATTTGAGGAAGTTGTGCTTTATATTCTCGCACCGGAAGGGGAAAACATCAGCGCCAACACGTCGTCAGAATGCATACCCATACTCCCTACCCTGCTGCAGTTTTCTTGGCAAGTCAGGTCTCCGGAACCCTCAAGCTGGAGGATAGTTCGTCAAAATGGAACAGTTGTCATCCAGCCTACTGTAGCATGAAGCTTCCTCTGTATGTTCCTTTGAAGCTTGGGGCTACAGTCTGGTGGATGATAATTTTATTGCGATAGCAATTATATGGACACTCCAAGCGCATTTTTGCCGTCGCCGTCGCTGTGAGGCTCCGTATAGTCCAACTGCGATAAAATCGTCGCCGCGCGCCGTACGCTGTGTGTGTGTGTGTGTGAAAGCGTGCGAGGGTGAGCCGGCAACCGCAGCTTAATCTCGCGCACGCCAGAGAGGAAGGCGGCCGGAAGCGCGCGGTCTTCGTTCGCGCGCTAGGCACGGGGAGGAGGCGACGGAGACGGCTGGGTGGGGGGTGCGTTCTTCTCCTGCGACTGCTGCTCACGGGCTGCCGCGCGGGCGCCGTGTCTTGAAAGCGATCTGCGATGTGGCCGAAGTGTGCGCCCGGGGGGAGGGGGGGCCCATCTTCAAAGCGATCTACGATGGGGACAAAGTGCATGCGCCGAGTGCCGGTAGCTCCGTATGCGCTGTGCTTTCAACGTTTAGTTCGTGTTGAAGCGAGAGACAGAGCGAAGGTCACTTTGCTAGCTGCCGCTGGCGCGCTTTCTCACTCTAGCGTTTTGACGAGTTTCCGCGGTCATCGAGCGGGATGGGTTCATGTTTACCTGTGTGCGCGTGACACCGTGCTTGTTTATTTAGCGACGTAATATTTCAGTGGAAATTCGCTAGGTGGAGATAAGTAATTAAAGGGAAACTGAGACATCCACCCAAATGTTGCAATTTGCTACAATGGAAACCCAACCGGATTCCTCGAAAGAAAGCCTCGCAGTTGAAGAAAAATTCGTCCTGGTCCCGGCCATTGTAGCAAATTGCTACATTTGGGTGGATGTCTCAGTTTCCCTTTAATTGTTTATTTAGTTAGTATGCGAATATTTGCAACTTTGTACGGCCGATAAAACTACTATCCTTACTTCGTATAGCTGTCTGCTAATTTGCTATCGCAATCGAGGCTTCGCCGTTCGGACGGAACTGCGACTTTTTTTTTTTTTTTACCTTTCATTACTTCGAAACGAGTCACAGAAAAACAAGAACACCTTCATGTATAGTTTCCGTTTCATGAAGTTTCGCTTTCACTAGTTTCGTTATGGCAGCACTCGACACATCGGCACGTGCTTACAACTTCAACGGGAGACTGCCGTTGCTGATGCTACGTGTGCACGGGCTACCGGCATTTGGTATGTACCGTGTATGCATGCCTGTGCTTGCCACGTGTGCCTAGAAAAGAGATATGTTGGCTCTGAAGCAACGTGGTAATAGATAATGCTCATTGTCACGGCCCTCACGAATACTTCGTTACTCGATCCTCCTTTTCCGTATTCTTTCTTTCTTGTAATTTATTTTAACTTCATCTTTCACCCTATTATAAGGAACAGCATACCAGGCATTTGCATAGACTATAAGGTTTAAAGCTTTCATCCTTTCAGTATTTTTCTCTCGCTATATTTATTCTCTTCGTGGTGTTTCGTTGCTGTGCACTCGCTGCTCAGTGGCTACGCCGCTCCGCTGCTGAACACAAGGCGACTCGTCTACGTTTCACCGAATTCGACCTGAATGGAACGGAGTAAAAAAAAGATGTGCTGGCAATGAAGAGGCGGTTGTTCTAAAAGATAGGTCCGGTTGCTTCGAACCCAAGCTTCGACATAGTCCAATTCCCATCGTCTCTCTCCCAGAAAAAAAAAATAAAACATAAAAAGAAAGAAAGAAAAACATTATAAACGAGCTACACGTTGATACAATGAGTATCATGCTATAATTAAAAACCTCACACGATAAAAGCTTTCACGTAGATAATCGCAACCGCGAAAACTTTTATGGTGTAAGGTTTTTAATTATAGCATGATACTGTTGTGGGGGCACACATTGCCGGGACAATCCAACATACCACGCGAATCAGCTCAGCAACTGCAGCCTGTATCGTCAACAAGTATTATTTAATCCTTTTTCAGCAGTGATGAAAATGCGGTTGCTGCAGCGTTGGGCAAACAAGTACAAAATGTACGCAAGTTTGGAGAATATGAGCTTTCCTTTATTGTTGGCATTGATACGTCGACAGTATCTCATCATACTGCGCTTTGTCTCCGACACTTCGTGACGACACCTCCTATAGAAAACGTGCATGGTGCCACCGATATCTGCAGTGATACACGCCGTGCGTTATCTCGCCCTCGCAGAGATTAAGAAAGATGCTGCATGTTGGGCTGTGCGGTCGCCTCGGAAGCAGGGGCGTTCCGTGGTTTCAGGGACAAAATAAGTGAATGACGTGCTCTCACGCGGCGATAGCGGCCGACGCTGCGGGCCAATCGTGCGCCGAATTCGCGATCCACAGCAATTATTACTGGCCAGACACGCTGTGAGGTGGAGCTGGCCGTTATCACGAGTTAGAATGGGTGGCCTCACGCGGCTCTGCCACTCAAAGGAGGTGGGAAGTGCAAGCGACTTGTCACCGGTTTTCGGCACCGGCAGAGCGTGTTCCTTATCTCTCCGATGTCTCGGGTGGCTGGCGTGGCACTACGTCATAAGTACGCGCGTTGCTGGCGGCTTCACGTTCTGCACAGCTACGACATGGCTAGCCTAATACAGTCACTTCGGTAATACTTTAACAGAGATTACAGAATGAACAACTCTTTATATGCATCCTCCTTCTTAAGTTGCCTTTCCCGTGTTGCTCTCCGGTTGTGGGGCTGAGCTACTTAGAGGCACATTCCTTCTCACGCCGTCCTCAAAAGGTAGAGAATATCGTACAACACGACTCTAGCTAAAACACCTTCCTCATTGTTTTAACCCCTACGCCCCCCTCTCTCTCTTGCCCCAACATTTAATTTTGAGTGTACAAACAGTAAGGCTAAACCAGCGAGTAAACAACCGATAACGCTGAAATTAAAATCATGTCATTTTCGCCGGCTTATGTCAAACCGGCGAAAAGCAACTCTAAAACATGGAAAATAAAAGAAAAAATAAGGGAAACATTACATGCCAACAGTTAATACTGTCCCCGACAACGAAGTGAGCTTGCTTTCTAAATCTATTTTACGAAACAATGCGGAGGGGCCTGAACAAACTAAATCTCATTTCGGGTTCAGTGTTGAGCTCCGAGTTATAAACCACTTTAATTGATGCAGCTCTGGTTTGTTGTGCTACCTTAAAGCTTCCTAGCTGCTTAAGGCCCCATGTTATGAACTGTCGAACCTACCACTAGAGCCCGTGTGCAATGGTTTGTTGAAAACCAACCTAGTCCGTCTTCGGAGCGCACCGTAGCACTCCTGCACTGAACTTTCCTACTGAAGACGATAAATAATGCAAGAAATATTAAGCGCGAACTGGCGCCATCTTTGCTTCGTTGCACCGTTTTGAGGCTAAACGCATCAAAATGGTTATGACGAGTTAAGAAGTAACACGTGCTGACTACAATCAGTTTGTGACGTCAATGCAACAATACGTACGGCACAAGCCGTAGTCGTCGGTCAGTAAATGGAAACGGTAAAATGTAATCTTACCCGTCAAATACGTTTAGGATACGAGAAAGCACCAAAACGAGAGAGAGAGAGAGAGAGAGAGAGAGAATGATTGTGGAGAGGCAGAGGCGCTATTGGTTCTCCGCGATCACTCTCTTTCGCTCTCTCCCTCTCGTTTGGTGTTTCCTCATGACAGAACGACGAACGCTCAACGGGCCTAACCGTTAACTCTATCTACCACTCACCCCACCACACCGACCACGAACAAGACCGCTCCTATTTCCAGTGGATAAATACGTACAACGAGCCCTTTACTTGAAAGAGGGCGAGAACCACGGACGTATATGCACCGTACAATAATCTCTACACAGGGGGAAAATCTTGTGGAACCTCTTTTTGACCACGTTGTTCAAGCTAGCACGGAAGTCGCGATTCGGAAAATCGCGAACAAAGACGCCTGGGGCCTATTCGCAAAACAAATGTCAGTTTCATCGGAAGGCGAAGCATTGAAAGCGATACAAAGGTTCAGCGTTGCGCTGAGGGCCTCCCAGAACGCCGGCATGGTGAGGAGCGTGTCATTCATTGCAGGTGTCGCGTCTCAATGGTGCACGAGTGGAGACGGAAGGAAACCAGTTGGCATCATGACGTTAACCGCGGTGTGGTATGCGCAGAACTGTTCAGCGGGAACGCTAATGTGTGTGCCCTCAACGCTCATGCCCGTGGTGGAAGCCCAGCTAGATCCCTGCACTGGCTCCGACAGAACCTCGTTGCTTCTGGCGCCAAACGCACTTCGCGTCTCTGAAGGCCTTCTAATCCTACGAGCATGGGCAGCGCGTGCGCCGTTGATAGCAGAACAGCACGAATACGCCGACGGCGACGGTGCAAGTACGCCTCGAATGTCCGTGCAATCAACCAAACGATATTACGCTATACTCTGTTTCATACTTCGCGTGAAATGCCGTGGAAGCTACATGCAAGAAGTTCGGTAATTAAAATGTGTAACTTCGCGCGCCTCGCCGTCAAGTTTCGTGGTCGCGGACTTGGTCGCACATGTTGCGAGAGCAGAGCACGAGCGTGCGCGTGGAGCGCCGCGACGGACTGCAAATTGAAAACCGGAATAGGAAAATTATCTAAAAGGGAAATTATCTAAAAGAATGCATTAACAGCCGTACAACACAGTTTGTTCATATTTAAGGTATATAAAGCTTTGATCGATTATTACTGAGCCTAAATAAAGAGCAATTACATGTAATTGCCATGGTGGGAACGCAGCTATACTGCCAGAAATCTTGCTAGCCTCCACAGCATTGCATGGCATGTACGAAACGGAGTATATAACTGTTAGCACGAGTAGACGTCAGCCAACTTGTTATGCGACGTATTGTCGAACATGGCCGGCCAGCGACGAAGAGCACTTATGAATGAAAAGCTTCGTAAATTGGACCCCTCTTGTTGGATTTTTGCAGCAGGAAGTAAAACCGCGTTAATTAATGACTTTACATGATTTAATTACGCTTTTTCCTCTTTTAGTGAATTTTTATCAGTGCCTTGCAGTTCAGATGTATCAATAAATTGGTAATTCTTCCCATAATATTTGCTTGTGGTCATGACTTAGCATTACGCCTACGTACCCATCTTGATCAGAGAAGGGGCAGGCTTGCCGAAGTGATATGCATCGCACATGAGCCAGAACCATGGACTGTATTATTATTATTATTTTTAAATTTTTTTTCTGGCTCTACGAACCTTGATCCTAGTCGACTCACGTTAATTTCCAGTTTTATCTCCTACGGCTGATAAAGGAAATTCTTGCTGACAGAAAGTAGCTCCGCTTCACGAGTGCTCGCGAGCTATGTTTTTATGACTGGCGTCAACAGATACATCTCAAGCACATAGGGGTGCGCTTGATGGGAAAGCCACAAAATTCCGATCACGTCCGCTACAGTACCTGTCCCGAGTAGTCCCGAGCAGCAAAGCCCCGCGCGCCTAGAAGCGGGAGAGCACCGCGTCGCTAATTCGGGCGGCCGACTCCAGTTGTCGCCACCGTCGTGCAAGGCGTGCGGCCACGTGACGATCAGGCGCGCGCTGCGCGCGGCGTTGGAAAAGCGCTCGCGAGCGCAGCAAGCACCTCACGCCGAGCGAGCAGCCCGTTGGAGCAACGCCGTCGACGGCGCGAAGGCGCAGCCCCCGCGTTTCCCCGCCGCCACTCCCCGTGCCGCTGCTTGCGTTTCGTGGCGACCAGGCGCCTTTTGGCTCGCACTGAAGAGGGACCAAGACAGGCTCCCCCGAAACAGCGAAAACAGAAAGTGGCTTTCGGGACCACTTGAGAGCCGTCGCCTACCTGCCTCCGTAGCTACCTGTGCGTGTTTCAAAACAAGGAACGATACGACCTTACGAAGGCACGTGGCCGCACGTTTTTGTGGACTTTGAGCGGCCTGCTGGCCTTCCGACCTGAGGCAGCGAAAACGAAAGCCGTTGTGACGTTCCGACTCGGCGAAAACGGCGCTGCACTCATTCCACCACCTCCAGCCGGCGGCTGCTGCTCCGTTGGCCATGTCAACCGCGGCGGCAGCGGCGGCGGCGATGAATGGCCGGCACCACGCTCACAACCACCAGCCGCACCAGCAGCAGCAGCAGCAGCAGCACTTACCCGTCCACGAACTGTTAGCGCGATACCACGTGCCCCGACACCACTCCGGCGTCATGGCCCTGACCACAGCGGCGGTGGCCGAACCGGTAGCACCGATGCGTCAACAGCGGAAGCCGTCCCCTCCGGTGTCGTCGAGCGACCTGGGATCGGGCGGAGGAGGCGGTGGCGGCAGACGTCGCCAGGGCTCGCAGGCTAACGGGACGCCGACGACCGCCACGCGAAGTCCGAAGTGCGCCCGGTGCCGCAACCACGGGCTCAGCATCGCCATCCGGGGCCACAAGCGCTTCTGCAAGTTCCGCCAGTGCGAGAGCCCCAAGTGTCGCCTGACCGTCGAGCGCCAAAAGGTCATGGCGGCCCAAGTGGCACTGCGCCGCGCCCAGGCACAGGACGAGGCCCTGGGCCGCATACCAACCGACGAGGACGCGAAGCCCGTGCTTCCGACAGACCCAGGGGCACCGATGCTTCAGCAGACCGCTCCGGCATCCCTACTCGGGGGACCCTCGGGAGCAGCGCTGGCCGTGTCGACCAACTCCGCCTTCAGGGCTGCCCCCGGTGAGTGCAGGCACAAAGTGATTCTACTGCAGACAATCTCTTGTCGATTCGAGGAGGAAACGGTCGCTCGGGCCAAAGAGAGAGGACTCCGTCGCTACATCGTAACCACCTCGCTCAAGGCGGGAGAACGAACTACTATATTCCATGGAAAGGAATCGCGTTTGGAAGGACGCCACTTCTTTATGTATTCTCTTTTAAAGACACGATGGAGAGGGACCTGTCGACCTCTCTTTCGACGCTTCTTTCGCTTGGTCCCGTGTGAAACCACGTGACCTGCGTCTGTTTTTGGAGACATCCCATTCAAATGACCTCGTCGTGAAAGGTCACCGCGCTATACGTGATAAACTGCTTTCGAGAAGCGTTCCACTGCGCAGCAAGAGCTTTCGCTCTTCCGCACAAAACGTGAGCAAAAGGTCTTGCCGTGCAGAGTCAGATTACGGCTGTTTCAACCCGTGAAAATGAATTGGTCATTCACAACGCAAATGTCATTGCTGTTTGATGATCGCTTCTGCTGCTTGATCGCGTTCGCGTGTTAAGCGCCCGGCACAACACTGGGCAAGAAGCTGTATTTGTCTCGCATCCTTGTCTCGTTTGTTGCGCTGTTTTCGTTCTTACCTCTCCTGAACGCGCGGATGCACATTTCTTGCAGGTAATAATTGCCCATTCCTGAACGCGGAAGCTCCTGCAATGATGTCCTACTTTGCAGGAGATTCTGTTTTGGCAGCCTGTGGCCTTCACATGGTTTGTTCGATGCTATGCAAAGCATGTTTCTCAAACAGCAAGCTTGCTTTGGCACACGTGTAACTAAGATAAATGAGCATCTCAATACGCATGCAACATTGTCGACACAAAACAAGTAATCGAATGACGTTGCTTGACACCCATCTCTCAGACTACAATTCAGAGCTCTTTCTGATGGAGTAGACTTGCATCTCTGGCGATGTATTTTTGCCTATAACCACTATACGTTATATGCTTATTTCGTGTTAATGTATTGAACATTCTACGTCCCATGATTTCTGTTGTTTGTGGCCGGCTACGTTTTATCATGTGTTCCCATGATAGGCTTCATGCTGGGAATTTTCGTGTTATGCGACGCGTATTGCTTCTTGCGAGTGGGAATCTTTTGAAACCGTGAGTTCAAGAGCTTCCGCACTTCGCATTGTAGATTTTCCAGGATTCCGGAGTCGGAGTTCGTGCAGTGTTCAAAGACATCTCTGTGTTACACACGCAGTAAATTGTTAGAAACACTTGTGCATGCGCAGAAACCATAAATCAAACATTATAATGTGTACACGCTTCCGAATGCTGTCGGTATCAGTTGGCAAAAGCTCTTCCACCAAAGGTAGGTGGAAAAGCTTTTGCCCTGCGGTAGGAGATCTTGTTAACTGTTAGGTGTGCCCAGCAACAAGAACAGTGAATTTTCACCTGAGAAAACTTTAGCAGTGGTATGCCAGGTCGCCTGATTTTGAATTGACGGAAATGATGACTTTCTACTAGGCTACAACGACGATTTTACGCTATTTGTTCATTTCTACATTACAGTGTCATTCATAATCAAGTGATGATTATGTGTTTGTCTTTGATTATTTGTTTTTAATAAAGTATGCCTGGGAGCTGCTTCTGGCGTGACATCTTCTAGCCGTATGCCGCCAGTTGGTATACATTACAGGAGGATGACGCAAGCTGTTTCTGAAACAAACCATCTGACCAGGCTTTACATGTATATATTTTAGTATATTCTAACCCTATAGTTATGGGGCCACCTCACTTTTGTGTAATTGCGGAGAGCCCTAAGAGATACTGAACCCCAGCTAGTGGCTTAAGCAGAATTTTTTTTCGGGGGATCAAGCGCACTTGATCGGGGAAAGAGAGAAAGGGCAGTTCGCATACTAGCAAAATTTTCAAGGGGGGGGGGGGGGGGGGGGGGAGTCACTTGCCTGGTGTGCCCCTCCTGCTGCTCAAGCCCCCGCTTGTCAGGCTACGCCACTGATCCCAACTCCAGCCCTAAGAAACCATGCTGTTGCGTTGTTGCGACGTAGAGAAAACAATGTCGTGGTTTTTTGAAACTGTCTTCATCCTTATATGCTCTGTAATGTCTGACCTCCAATGTATTCTTAAGTTCTCGTCCAAAAAAGCTGAAGCGCAGCTGCAAACGTAACTGCAACTGCTCCTCTTCTTCTCACCAGAAACTAAAGAAAAACCTAAGCCGGCGAACCGATCGAAACTCTTATATCCTCTTAGGTCCGGGTGTACTAATTCATGTTTGTTTGTGCCACAGTTCTGTGCAGTAGTGGAAAAGAAAAGGAAAATCTCGGACATTACTATACTGTACATTAACTTCAAAATTTAATTACTCGGTAATACCGAAGGCACATTAAATAATGAACATATGATCATCCTACCGCTTTGACCTTCCTACCTAGCACCTACCACCTCAATGGAGGCAGTTGACTTTGCTTAAATTTTAGGAGCCCTAGAGATCCTGAACATAATTCCAGCCAGACAAAAAATTGTTTTTCGGAGGGGAAGGAGGGGGAAGGGGGGGGGGGGGGGGGCGGCGACGCACTTGGCCACCGGGGACGACACACTTATCCGTACCTGGAAGATGCATAATTCAGTTTTTCGACAACACAAAGTTTTCCTCCGGAAGGTTCCTCTTGTAGCATCACGTGAACTGTCACCTTCCCTTTTATCGTTTCATCGATTGGAAAGATCAAAGGTAGATTCACGCATTGGAACCAAATTATATATTTTTCATACATTTTGTGACAGTCCAGCATAATTGGTGAGTGAAGGGGATATGAAAGAATGCAGATTGCGAAGGTTTCAGATGTCACTGTTTGCGAACCATTGGCTTGACGTCGTCAAACTGTAATACAAACTCTAGTGATACTGGCGTAGACGATTTCTAGCGATCGTTTGAGCATAGCCACTCTGTCTAGACACTCTACAGACGCTGTCTAGACAGGGGAGCTGCGTCTGCACATGTAGTGACTGTCTGTGCACACTATATATACAAATCATGTCCCAGTGGCCAACAACGCCCTCCGACCTCTATTAATGGTGACGCCACAGTGAAATTATACACCGTCATGGCAAGCATTTCATAAGATGCATAGGGCGCCGTAGGCACAGCGTATTTCATCACGCGAGTAGCGGGGCACATTTAAGTTTGTAAGACCATTCTCGTCTTTCGATGGCAAATGAAAGTGGTGGTTGATTATTATGCCAATGTGCACTTTACTGCGTCAAAGACAAATAGACGCCGGTCCTTATTTCGCACCATAGTTTTAATTACTCAGAGAACAATCAGTCAACTGATCGATCCACAGATTGGTCAGCCAATTGATCGATTAACGTAATGAGTTCAGCGGACATCCGAACAGTGAAGGGAGATTCTTAAAATGAGGGTTGCCAGTCAACTAACACTGATTCCTGGAAAGAAAAAACGTCCTTATTGGTACAATATTTAGCTCTATCAACTGGTTAGCTCAGCTGATAACGTGATTGCCCAATTCGGGGAGTTTTCTTTTGTCCACACCTTTACGAGGCATAATTCAGTTTTTCGCCAACGCAGGTTTAATGGGAATTCGTAGCAATTTTCGCGCGATATATTTTCCGTTAGGGTCATTGATTCTATGCGATCACGCCGGTGCGACTTTGGGTGAGATAAACCATTAATCCTCAAATATCAAAAGATTGTGTGCAGGTGGGTTAACAGGGAGGAGGTACCTAAGGGTAATAAGGCGTTGCGATGAATGGATACGGCGAGAGACCTTTGTAAAGACATGCACAAATTGACTTTTAATGAAGAAGAGGTTATATTTCACTACTGCACTAGGCAGACGTGGCACAGTACGTGCATCTGGTACGTAGTTTAGTCATATTCGTGCTTGTGAGAAGAGAACAATCGCGTGTGGTTGTGTCGCTGCAGAAAAATTCCGCGCGACTAACCGCTCGAGACATTTTGCGTGTATTCGCGGGCTTCTTTCTCGCTCGGAAAAACACTGTTATGTAGCAAGTATGGAGCAACAGAAAGCTGTATGGGGAGTTTTTCATGTTGCTCTACAATTTTCTCATTGACGTTCTGTCTAGCTACGTGGCATTTGCATATTTTTAAATCTTGGTGCATGATAGTTCGGACACCCTGTATATATATATATATATATATATATATATATATATATATAAAGAGAGAGAAATGTAGAAAATAGTAAAGAAAAGGACAATGAAAGTGGACAAAAAGATAACTTGCCGCCATGGAGTCGGACCCACAACCACCGCATTGCGCGTGCGTTGCACTACTGATTGTGCCACGGCGACGGCTATCAATTCGTCCAGTAACTTGGGTATTTATGTTTGCTAGATCTAACCCTGGGAGTGTCAGCCAGCGCCACTCGGAGCCGTGGTGAGCGGATGTGGAACATTTTATATTGCCTGATGGCCTCACGTAAAATGTGAACGTAGGAGAGCAGGCACGTGGATAAAAAGCCCTCGCATGCTACCTATTGACATCAAGGCAGCCAGGTTCGAGACCCTCCCTTTGAATGAACGAGAGAAGAAGGGAAACAGGTTCTATCGGTTTTAGGAAACGTACTTTTTATTTATACCTTGAAATATTTCGCCATCTAGCTGAATATTGCCAAATTAAATATACTTGAAGCGTAAAGTTTACAACGGCTAACAATGCACCAAGAACAGGTGCCAGAATTCTGTAAGAATCATCTTTTAGAGCGTCTGAAGCGGAGTGATATATGTATTAGTTCACAGCTTAAGCGAAGTTGATACTTTGCTTACAGGAGCTTTGCGAAAACTGTGTTCCCAAATTATTTATATATTCCAGAGCGGCGTATATCCTGTCAATTTTGCCTGTTTGGCATGTCCAAGCTGGTGCAGTAAACAGAGTAATAATGTGGTTTCTTTTTGCTGAGTTAGAGTTGTAAGCTTGGAGATTCAGTTTCGTTGTATTTTCCGATTTTCAGCGATTCTAAAATTACTGACGGCCTAAAGAGTCACCTAGCCAGGTGACGTCGAGTTCGCTCGCGTCTATCGTGGACCAAATAAAGTTCACTCACTCACTCACTCACTCACTCACTCACTCACTCACTCACTCACTCACTCACTCACTCACTCACTCACTCACTCACTCACTCACTCACTCACTCACTCACTCACTCACTCACTCACTCAAGGCCTAAAGAAAGTGACCTTACTTTACCATTTATATTAACGATTTCCTTTAAGTGCAACAAACTTCACCAAACAAATCATAATCGGTGCACTGGATGGCGAGTAGAACTATTTCTCTATTTTCATGTATAAAGATGGGAGCTTCCGAGGTAAATTTTCATTTTAACAACGGCAGGATGACGGCGCGATGATGGCACGAAGAGGGCACGACGGTCCACAAATCACGGATCCGGGACGGAATCTAGGGTGGGGACTCTACAACTGCTGCAGCCTCCGATCTATCCTGCGATGACGACATGATAAACATTGACGTTCATCATAGTGATGAAGCTGTGAACGTCTAATGTCGGAAGGAGACAGATGAAGAAGGACGGGAAGGAAAGACAAGGAGACTAACTAGACTCTCTACCTTTGGCTGCCCTACAAGGTGTGATGGGGAGTGAAAGAGAGAGAAGACAGCGTTAGATTACTCACTTGCGCTAGAAGAGGCAGAGCGTGTATGCCGTCACAGCCTCAAGTCTGTTGCTTTCAGGTAGTGCAGAAACCTTCATTTGGCTTTCTCGGCTGATGAGAAAGAGAGAAAGAAAATGGAAGGAATGGTGGTTAAGCAGGTTGTACCTGGTTTGCTACACTATAGATTAGGAGAGGAGGAAGCACTAATAAAAGAAAGGGAACCGGCTAGTGGGAAGTGGGGCTAGGCGCCCAGAATTGCAGCTTCCGTAAACTGCCGATCGGCTCTTTCGACATACGATGTGCATTGAGCAGATCGAACGTCGAAAGGACCCGTAACAGCTACCGCTTGTGAAGTTACCAGTCTATTTTATCTTAAGGAGGCATTGCAAGCACTTTGTGTGCTCTAGATTATACGACAGCGCTCAGCAAACATGCGTTGCGCTATTGTGCAAGCGACAAAGAATGGCAATCGTGGAGGGACTGTGACCCACGCAGTGGACATTAGCATCAAACTGAACGGGGACGGAGGAAAGAGGCTCCTGCCAGCATGCGTTCTACTTTCCCTGTGTCTCCCTCTAGTTTGTGTTATTGCTCCACTTCAAGGAAACATATCTTCTGCGTCCCTGCAGAGTTTTTTTTTTTTATAATTTCAAAACGCTGACGCTAACCACACAGTCACTTTATGAAGATGTAGTTATGCAAGCATGTGCTCATAGACCTAGGAACATTTACATTTTCTCGCAATAAACTTCCTGCGGCAATCAGCATCATGTGGTCAGTAAGGTTTTCGCACATGACATTTTTACTCGGCGAGGCTGATTTGGTATAGCCCGCCATCTCCTAGTCCGAAGAGTCCATATGATCAAGAGACTAGGTGCATTTTTGGAAACGGTGCATAACACAAAGTACAAGGTAAGAGGGAAAGCCATGACACCTGCAGCACGTGTGTCGTCTTAAATGTCCATCGTTTTACGCGCCTTTACCAAAGTGAACCGATACAAACTTGGCGAGCTCGCTACTGTTCTCAGGTCTAATTAACTTATTGCTTGACAAGTGCCCAGCAAACAAATAAAAATAAGGTTATCCTCGTAGAAGAAAAGTATTTGCTGCTTTCGGCATTAAAGGAATATCGTGATGCATTCCGCATTATGAGGCAAAATAATGGCAGCACGCAGTGCTACTGACTTTAAGGTGTGAAGCGTGAAGTCGCTGAGCCTGCAGTAGCAGCGATCTACCACGGATTGGAGTACACGTTCCAGTCATGCAACTGTCATAACTGATGGGGCTTTAGTTAACAAAGCTGCGCAATGTTATGTGCACGACAACACATTTCTACTCGATTTCTATCGCTCACGACGCTCGATTTGCCCACTTATACGGCAAAGAGAAAAATAAACTTCGCTTCTTTTTCTATCGTTCGGAATTTCGCGCTGGGGAATTTCTGGGAACACACGTTTAAAGTCGGTTGACTCATTCATTGGGCTCAACGTTCTTAAGCAACAAGTGGTCATGTGGGATACCGCAGTGGATGACTGGGAATTAAATTTGACCGCTTGTGGATTTGTAAACTGCACGTAACTAACTATGCATTTTTTTTTTAACTTGGAGTACGCTTAGGTCTCGCCTTTAAGAGTGGTACGCGATAGCGTTATTCAACGCCGTTGACGCCGACACCGACACTGTATATTCTGCGACATGGGGCCCGATCAAAATTTAGAAAGGCTCGGTTTTCAACATTCCCCTCAATGTTGCCTAGAACCAAAGTACAGCGAAACACCATCAGAATTGGAGGATGCTTAAGCTTCGCCTTTAAGAGTGGAACGCGATAGCATTCAAAGATCCCTGGCTGCTTATCAGGCTTTTTTCTCGTATATTCAAATTACAATCCGACGCTATCACGTCTGTAGGTTGTGGTTAAGTCGTACTTTACGATTTTTCTGACAGATTTTACTTTGAGAAATTCAATGTTTGTTCACTAACGCCTTGCGCCACGCGAAGGGCCCGCCCGGTCGGCGTGATTCGGGATGATGTGGTTCGGCATGATTATTTCCGCCAGACGCCGATGCTTACGTCCGACGCCGACACCGAACGCCGGACTTTTCTGCGACACCGGACCCTTAACGCCATCGCGTTAAAACTGCGCTCTCAGTGGGATGCGGCCATCGACGGCAATCGAACCCGTCACCTCGTTCTTGTTCAGCAGCGTAATGCCGTAACAACTCAAGACACCGCGGCGGCTTCTACATATGCAAAACCGACCAGCAACGAAAAACGCTTGTGGCTAGCGCGATGCCTGAGCCGGCCTTTCTCTCTCTCTCTCACTGGGCCCCAGGTCATTCCTTGCCGAGTCCGGGATGTGTGCCGAGCTGCGCCATATGCGCGAAACGTTGCCGCGGAGTGTATCGCAGTCGTTCGAGAACGACGTACGTTGCAACGTGCCGCGTTACGCAGCTGTTTCTTGGCCGTCGCAGTCGTGCCTTTGTGAGGTGAGTGCGTGCGTGGCTCGATGTGGCAGCGCAGTGCTGTCCATTGGTCTCTGCGGCGCCATGTCCAAGGCCGATCGTAACTCATCGACACGGCACTACCGGCCCGTGGCGGCGGTGGCCGTAGCCAGTGCGCAGGTCGACGACCCCCCCTTTTTTTTGAGCGGGGCATCGCGGGTGGCAGATGTTACTGCACTCGCTAGACGCCATAGAAGCCGAGCGCGAGAAGTCGCTTCGCGTGTATAGACTTCTTTCCAATATCCTGCTACTTTCATCCGTGTTTGCGATCCGATCCGTCTTATGCTTGCTTCGTGTCTTTTTTCTTTTCTTGTAGCGCCAGTGCCGATGTATCGATGCATACGCGCTCCGTCGCACTGAAGCCATACTTAAACCAATATCTCGTTTGCGTGCATGGACGCAGTATACCGAGCGTCTCATCAATGTGGTCGGTTTTGCAGTTTCATTAGGTAGTTACGCTGTTGGCGCTAAACATGTCGTCTTTAATGCACGGCAGACGCCTGTGCTCGAGGCCTGTGCTCGAGGCCGCCCTACCGCAGAACAGGCTCGGCTGCTGTATTCCTCGAGACGCAAGCACGTTAACTGATTAAATCATTCTACAAGAACAGGGTCATGGTCACACCCCATGCAGTGTTGTAAATGCGACCTTACTATAGCTTACTTGCATTTCGGTGCAGCTTCTGAAAGGTGTTCACTAGTGAATCGACATAAACATTGCACGGCACCGAAGTTGTGACATGTTCTTCTTCTTCTTTGTGGGGTTTTACGTGCTAAAACCAGTTCTGATTATGAGGCACGCCGTAGTGGAGGGCTCCGGATTAATTTTGACCACCTGGGGTTCTTTAACGTGCACTACAACGCAAGCACACGGGCGTTTTTGCATTTCGCCCCCATAGAAATGCGGCCGCTGCGACCGGGATTCGATCCCGCGACCTCGTGAAGTTGTGACATGTGCGGTGCATAAGCAGTCCATGAGATTGCACGTGGAGTAAAATGAAAATAAAGACAATTTACACATCTCATTTAGTTGCACATCATTTAGTTAACCGCTTCACAATACACTGGTTTCACACATATTCCAACATGCGTGCTGAATCTACATGTCAATTATTTATTTTTATTGTCACTCACTCCTAATAATGATGACGATGCGCCTTCAAAACGTGGCACGTACGCAATACGGAGTATGGGTCAAGGATCGGGTGTTTGTACGCACAGCGTTACTGATTTCAGAAAAATGAAACGGCAAAACTGAGAATAAAAGAGTGCAGCTGATTATTGAGAAGTGAAGCCAAATTAATAGGCGATTATATTTCAAAAGAAATAAATATAAAAGAAAGATTCATTGAACAAGTTGGAATTGAAGTAATATGGAAAAAATTCTAGTCGGAACAGTAAGAACTCTGTCAATCACTGCTTTCTTTTCTTTCTTTTTTTACTTCCATAAGGTCGCATACTTTTTTGTTTGCTTCTCATATGATCGCACGTTTTTGCCATGCAGCGACCACCATGCTCTTTTACAATCTTATTCCTCTCGCTTCTCTCACTTAACAGACGAGCACAAGGCGGAGCTGATTTCGTTCCCTTGTCTCGAATTACACGTGTCTAGAAAGCCACCCGTATGTACTATCGACACTTAAATTAGATATGTCGGTGCGGGTAAACAGCGAACGTCCAAGCAGCCTTCGGAGCCCCTCTATAACGCACCGGAGCGTACAGCGCCGTTTTGTGTGCAAGGTAAACCGTTATGACCGAGCAGACGCATACGGACATCTGACATATGCAGTCGAGGAAACTTTGCAGCCGGCAGACTCGGTGACGTCAAGTGCGTTCTGTCTGGATTGCCCAACACTGTCCCCCCTTAGGTGAGTTAAGGCTGGCGAGTTATCACTGAGCAAAGACGAACTACTTGATCACGGCGCGAGCCACTGAGCCAACACGTACTACTCGGCTGCAATCACGCACCGATGAATTTTGATTGGAAGTGTCGCTATAAGTTCGAACCGCCCGCAAACGGTGTCTCCGTCCTTCTTCTGACGACCATCAACTAATGAGAAAGCAGAGCAAAAATGGCTTTAGAAGTTATCCCGAAAGTCCTTCTTTGCTAATTCTTCGTACCCGTTATATCATATCATTGTCTGAATTCAGAAAGAACCCGCAGATTCATGCATTAATGCCGACATATTGGGCTATACGTTCCGAAGTTGCACCTGAGCTCTGTGAAACGCCGTAATAATTGAAAGATCTCAGTTAATTACTTGAGCCGTCTTGAGTTATTTAGTGTGCACTGAAATGTCAGTATGCAAAGCTCTGTGATGAGCTATTGCATACTGACCAACCGTTAGTGCCAGTTCGCTCTCTGCATTTCTTCGCTTCCTTGCCTGTCCCGTCGTGTCTTTTGATTTCATTTCCTCCTTTTTGGCGCGTCGTAATTCGTATATTTTTATGTTGAAACCAGATGGCCTCCGCGTATATGGACCAATAGTCTGTAGGAGCTGACCTAACTGGGGGTAAGAGTAGGGTAAACGTATATTGACATGCGGACGCCAATGGCTTGCGCCAGTACTTTCACGGCGGTGACACAACACAGTCTACACTAAGCAAAACTTACGCTTATCATGACGTCATTTCTTGTGACAAAGACTGTACAAGAAACGGCAATATCTTCAGAAAATACTAGAAGGTACGCACAAGCACAGGAAAGCGATAGTTGAAAGGTCGACATATCGAACAAGCGCGCAAAAGTTGACGTTGAAAGTTGGACAGAAATAGAGAGAGACCGAGACAACTATCACGCGGCCACCCGATTTAACGGAAATAATACAAGTATATTAAGAGAGTCACAGAGGCAGTGCGCCTTATCCAAGCTGCTGAATGACTAGTAGGCCAGATGAGGCAATCTGAAATAATTGAGGCGTTCAAAAATTTTGCAGGCTTGATATGAATTGTCACGCAGAACGCAGTATCGTTGGGTTTTTAAGAAACCTTCGCCAGATGTGTGCGAAGTTGTTCCCGACGACAACATTCTCGGATATTTATCACTATTCCAGCAGCTTGGATTCTGGTCGATTTGCACACACGTATATTCGGTAAAAGGATTGATAAAAAGGGTGATGAAAGGAATCTATCAAATTTATTCAAAAGAAAAGACTGCGTGTGTTGCGGTGGCGTGCGTACGTGCGTGCTGGTTGAGGGTCGATTTTCTCCTCCGCGGAAGTTACGACGCTGAAGTCCATGCGCATTGGTACGAATGCTTTTACGAAATGCTCCTGCTTGCTGACTTGAATTAATGCACTTTACAATCGAATGAGCGCGTTATGCAAATATAAGGGTGATGAAAGGATTCTATCAAATTTATTCAAAAGAAAAGACTGCGTGTGTGCGTGCGTGCGTACGTGCGTGCGGGTGGAGGGTCGAGTTTCTCCTCCGCGGAAGTTACGCTGAAGTCCATGCGCATTGGTACGAAATGCGTTTACAAAATGCTCGCTGGCTTGCGACTTGATTAATGCACTTTACAATTCGAATAGAGCGCGGGATGCAAAAGATAAAAATAAGAAACAACGAAATAAACAGAGTAAAGACACAAGAACTCGCCGCTTACTGGCTTGATGCGAACTGTGGCGGGAGCTGATACTTGCGCTGCGGTCTGCTATGCACCGCGACGCACGATCACATTGGAGGGGCCGTTAACCGCTCCTCGACAGCTGTTAGGTGTTTAGGAAGCGCGTCGACTGGCGAGCTTTCTTTCTAGCGAAGAGGTACACATATAGAACAGAGCCTTCGGGTGTTGCTCGCCTTTCTCTTTCGCTTTCTCTCGTCTGTAAAGCACCGAGAAGACCCTCTACAGCGGGTGCGTTTGAGACGCTCGCGCGCAATGTGTGGTCACCATTGGTCTGTGTCGTGCACACAAGACAATAGGCGGAGCTATTCAGAAAGTAATGAATTGCAAAAAAAAGCAAAAAAAGTACTTTTCCAGGTCTACTCGCTGCAACCTATTCTTTCCGCAAATTATTTTCGCTATGCTATTGCAAAGCTGTTTGCATTATAGTATAGTATAGTATAGTATAGTATAGTATAGTATAACAACGCCGTGGCCCATGGTTCTTCGACGCCTATGTGCTACAGATAATGGGCTGTCTTTTGTGATTCCCAGTCAGCGCGTCAGAGCCTTTAGTCAAGTCTACTCACGCAACCAACAACCAGAGAGTGTCCGAGATTCCCGAGTCTCGTTATTGTGATCTGGAAAAGGGCGACAACACCGTTTTTCAGTGGTCGCCAGATCATCGCGGCATCGTTGGCAATGGCTTCGCTAACGGTGCCGCTCATTCCGCCTGCGACGCAACCAAGACAGTTCGGATACCTCTGTTTAGAACGGACGCTGCAAGAAAACTGGGATCACTAGGGTGCCCGAATACAGGGCCTCTAGGGATCACTGGCTCGTGGCACCATTCTAGCTGACTGAAGCTTCCCCCGTCGCGCGAACTGTCGTCTACGAATTCTCGACCCTTCTACGAAGCTCCAGTTACCACAAGGCTCCTCCTGCTGCGACGCAACACTATTCTGTCGCTTGTGGCAGTGTGTGGCATTCACAAAGAGATATTCGTTCCTCAATGGGATGAGTGGCACAAAATACTGCGACAGTTGCGGATGTAATGAGTCTATCGAACATTTCTCCTGCATCTGTCCCCGCTATCAGCACCAGCGCATTATATATACTACGCACCGCGCTAGATCAGCTGAACTCAAGATGATTCACAATGAAAAGTATTTTGACCATGGTCACATGCCCCACATAGAGAGAGATGACATGACATCAGATGGGAAAGGCAGGGAGGTTAACCGGGAGACAAGATTCTGCTTTGCTGCCCTACCCTGCGAGCAGGGCGAGGGTAAAAGGAAAGACGGAAAGAATAGCCAAGAAATAAAGCATAAGCACAAAAAAAAATGGAAGGGCGTGTGAAGGTCTCTTCAATATGTCATTCGAAGGTATAAACTTCAATAGCTACTTGATCTACTTGTGGTGTTACATTAAATCCTGGGGTTTTACGTGCCAGAACCACAAACTGATTGAACGCCGTAGTGAGCTAATACAGATCAAGTTTGACCACCTGTGGTTTTTGAACATGAACCTAAATCTAACTACACGAGCGTTTTTGCATTTCGCCCCCATCGAAATGCGGCCGCCACGGACGCATTTTTAGACGATATGCGCCGACACAGGACGCAGTCGTCTGAGAACAGTCGGATTGACGATGATATGTTATTAGGGAGGTCATTAGTAAAAGTTAGGAACAAAAGAGGAGCCAGCACCGATCCTTGAGTAACGCTGGAGATCAGTTCCCTACCTTCCGAGCTATGATTATCGATCACCGTTTATTGCGACCAATTAGAAAAGAAGCATCCAATTCATGATAGCATCAATGGGTTCAAGAATGCTTGCCCAGTAGTCGACGAACTGGAACGCGGCAAAACTTTAGAACTTTACAGAACTTTAGATATACTACATCTGTTTGGAAGCGAAATTCGAGATTTGGATGGATGTCAGTGGTAAATTTAAAAAGCGGAGTTTCAGAAGACAGGCCTGGCCAAAAACCATGCTGATAGAAAAAAAAAAAAAGAATGAGTGATTATCGACCTGAGAAGCTACGTGGGAGTATAGTATATGTTCCATAAGTTTACAAAAGATGCGCGTGAGGAAAACAGGGGCGCTATAACGTAAAATGATTCTAAACTGTTTTGATTCCAAACTCCTGACGTCAAATTTACGCAACCACCGACGCAAGCATCGGGCGGTGACTCGCAGCGTTGTCTGAACAACCCAATCAAACACTCACCTCGTTTATAGGAGGTCACCGTTGTTCGCTTTCAAAATCAATAACATTGTCTACACTCAGCGGTTTTTCTTATCTAATTGGCTGATAAGAGGCGAAGAGCACGCTCTAGTGGAGAGGGTGTCGATGGGGCCGAGCCAGCATAGTGAAAATAGATAACTGCATGAAGAGGGTGGTGCCGGCTTCTCCGATTGGTCCGCTTCGCCTTACTTAGCTTGCGGTGGCTGATCGAAAATCGCGGCGGCGTGCAACGGAAGGACAAGAATGCCGCTAAAACGGATTCTCAGTAAGGAAGAGTTGGCAAAGCGATGTTGTATACGTGCCGAAAGGGCTCGATAACGTTTTACTGCCACTCGAGAAGGTTTATCATGCGCAAATAAATACATGCTCACCGGCAGGTGGGAGTATAGCGAGGGCCTGAGCGATCGGCGGGCAGCCATCTTCTATTCCTTTCGTAACGGGGCAGTCTCTGGCTATTCAGAAAAATTCTCAGTTTTGTTTGGCATATTGATGCATTTTCTTCGCGTACACGTCACTTTGACGTGGTGAGTTTTCGCGGTTTTGTGAGGTCGCGTGAGAGACAGGCGAAGTGGGCGTAGCCAGAAAACATTGGACCAATAGCAAAGGGCTAATGGTGAAAAGGCGTCGAATCAGGAATAATTATTTTTCTTTTGTGCGATTTAATCATGCATAATCAGTGTGTACACGTTATATCAGATGGGGAGCTATCGCAGTTTTCGTCACGTCGCGTCACAGACAGGCGAAGTTGGGAGTGGCCCGAAAATGTTTTTACAAATTGTGGAGGCTGATTGCAGAAATTGGAATCAAAACAGTTTGGAATCATTTTACGTTATAGCGCCCCAGGACGGCAATTCGATGGATCATAATGGTGACCACATTTATGCATCAGTACAACATGACTAACATTCCAGTCTTTGGGAATCGAGCTGGTGGCGACGAACGGATAAGAAATATTTCGTAATATTAGCTGGAAACTCATTTGCTTCCTTTCAGCAATTCATGAGACACGTTGTCGAGACCGGGGCACCTGACACCTTAAGAATATCAACAAGTTTCGCTATTCCTGCTGCTGCGATTGTGCGTTGAACTCTGCCACGAATACAGCGCTTTCTCACGACGGGATCCATGGCGTCTTGTAATGAAACACTGCTAAACCAGATTATCTGTGATTTAGGAATCGAAACTGAAAGTGTTAAGGTTCCTCCAGCCCCCACGTGATCAGTGCGGATCGCCAACGGTGCGTAAGGAGTCGAGAAAGGCGTATAGAAGTTAAGCACAATAACAGCGAGTGGGACAGGACTAGTTGAAGGAAATGGGCATTCGTCTATCCTGTGCCATGTGCTATTGCTCTATTTAGCGACATATGCCATGCAGCAACAGACCTGTCTGCTTCGACCTGAAGCGGGCAGGTTTGTTGTCGCAAGGTCGAGCCATGACTTCTAAAACGGTAGTCTGAGCAGTACACTCTAGTCTGGGGGAGACCTAATCATAGACCGTTTCTGCCTTAAAAGAGAAGTTCACCCAAGCAACATCAGCCTGCCGCAGAGGAAGTTGTTTGCCTGCTCCATTGTTTCATTTTTGCGTGTTGCTGTTGGTATCATCGACGTCATCGTTGTTGCTTTTGTCATTTTGTGCCGAACGTGAAGGTAGCCCTCAGTTAAACCCTAGCGAGTTATCGATTGAAAAAGTGACCCTTACGCCAAGCTTCCTACATTTGTTACTCGGCAACATACCGCGCGGCGATTTACGGCCACTCGCGTGACACTAACCGCGGGATTTTGCACCTCGGGGTAAAAGGCCTCGTGGAAGTCGCCCTAAAAATGCGAGTTAAGAAATAACGCGCTTTCTACTCACCCATAGAAGGATTCGGAACGCGATGGCTCTGAAGAGTCGGGGAAAACCGGTAAAGACATTGCTCTAGTCTCCCACCGCCGGATTTATTCAAAACCGGAACTACACTTTCGCGAGACGCAGGGTGCATGGCTGAAGTAATGCCATCGCACGCGCGCAGCTTTCGTTGTATTGCGAGCTGTTGCGAACGGCGCGTTGAAAACCTTAAGACGTTCCTATTTAAGACTTAGATGCAATGATAAACTCGGTGGCGCGCCATGCGGGACGGGCTCTCAACGGCCACGGAAGCCGTGCACGAAGCCAGCAGCACACCCCGCACTCACCTCCGCTGACACCGTCGGATAATTTATAGACAGGATGCCGGGCCGTAAAACAAATGCGGTGTCGCAGCGGCCGCTTGCTACTCGACGCGCGACGTTTGACGTTAAGTGTCGCTTCAACGCCTTCTACCGGCCCGTTGAAATGCATTTTGTACAGGTCGTGCGAACTCGCCACTAATAAGATAAGCGCCCGTCGCATTAGGAATTTAAATGGTAGGGCTGTACGTGACAAAACCACGGCCCGGTGATGGCGCACGCGGTAGTGGGGAAGAGGGAAAGGGGAGGGAGGTGGTTCCGGACCATTTTGTCCACCTGGGGGTTCCTTAACTAGCACCTAAGCACCTAAATCTAGGCACACGATTGTTTTTGCATTTCGCCCAATCGAAATGCGGCCGCTGGAGCCTGGATCGTACACGGGACCTCGAGCTCAGCAGTGCAAGCACGTCGCCTTAAGAGCTTTCTTAGAAAATACCGATATTTTAGGTTAACATTAACTGTCAGTGCCCTCTAAAACAATTGGTCGCAGTACGACTTATTATAGCTACATCATGCAAACCGAACGATCGTCTGATTGACTTTCTTGGCTTTTCTCTCCTTGGTCTCTCTCCCTTTCTCTCTCATGTAAACAAAGCTTGTTATATGTTGTTAAATATTGTCATGTAGTATGTTAAGTAAGTTTGTGTACTTGCCTTCGTGCGCTCGTCTGCAAAACTGCGAACTTCTGTTTGTGTTCTCGAACGATCTTAGTATTTTAATTTATTTATGCAACTGTACGCGTTTCTACATGTTTGTGCGTGCTCATGCACTATCTTTTGCGGCTTCTCTAGACACGTGTGCACAATTTTGCATGCGTTCATGCTCACTTACTGTATTCAGTATTTTCAGGCACACTTTGTGATTTTATTTTGTACGTCATACGAGGAGAAGTAGCCGGTGCCACCCAAAGGCGCCAACACATCCCTTAAAATCGTCAGCAGTTATCAATAAGGACTACGTTGTTAGGCACCACCTATGTTGTCCATATTCTGTCAGTCTTCGTATCGCCGCGCTGTTTCCCACTTCAAAAGTTTTAAAATCATGCCAATAATCAAAAAGAAGAAAAAGTGGTTAGGTTGCTACCGCGGAACAGAGAAATGCAATCTGGCGCACCCATGCCCTTCATTCATTATAAACTTGTGTAAGCAGCACACTATTTATATTTGGTTTAAATATTACATACTTAACCGTCTGAATATATTTTTTAGTATTGTGTTCGAATTTGGGCTCTTTCTACGATTAAAGAATGTTCCGTCGTATTTAACGAAAACTGAATTTAGTTTTCGATAAAGTTCTTACGGTGCAAGATGGGGCAGGGCAAGATTGGAAAAAAGATTCACACAGAAACTTAATTATGTTGGTATGGACGACGTCCTCTTGTGCGAGCGCAGGAAGCCATATGCCCAAAGGTGTACTTGCTTCGAATAAGTTTTGTCGAACAAGTCCTTATGTAGGACAAACGGTAAGAGCAGTGTCACTGAAGCAGCCAACGTGATATTTTGTGTTTCTTGTAAGTATCTGGTGCTCCAAGTTTGCAGCTGCTTGTGTGCTGCGTCTAAATCTGAATCATCGTAAATAAAGTGCGAACGCACTTACAAAAAGTGTGTGCTCAGAGAAAACACTTAAAAGATGCGCGCCACCTAGATAAAATTTGGTGAAAACTAGTGGAACATTATGGCCTATGAGCATGCGAAGTTAAGCCCATGTGTGGGTGAAGTAATACCTTCGCTAAACATTTCTTAAGCAACTGCTCGATCGAAAGCGTTATATGCGGGCAACGTTTTAAAGAAGTTGGTCAGCGGGTGAGTATTATGGGGGCAACGTTTTAAAGTGTGGAGTTTATTCAATTTATTCTTAATGCAACTGCTCGAAAGAAATAGCTTCGCTACGGTGGCTAGATGGGTAGGTGTGCCGACAGAGCGCAGTTCCCCACTTCTCCGCATCATGACGCAGAAGTGGCGCTGCGGACTGAGCTAGCTGCGCGCAACGTCGGCTGCGCTGTGTAGACGAGCAGCGTGTTTCATACTATCGCTAGCTCTGCTCTAGCTTTGAAGTACGCGTTATACAATGTGTTTTGAGCAGTGTAAGCAAAGCCAGAATGGGGAATTCGTTACTGTCGTCTACTCAGCAGACAGGATATGCTGAAGTCAAATTTGTAGCTTGGCGATTGGTCACATTTATTGGTACAAACGCGGCGCTCCCGCCCATTGCATTAAATACGTAGATGCATTTTTTCCATGCATAAAACAATACTGCAGTGGTATTATACGGTATATGGAAACGTGTTTACGTGATGTTTAGTAAGTTCTAATGTTTCAATTTCGAGAAATCCAGCTATTGGTGTTTATTGCTGCCTCAGTTACGATATTTAAATTGTTACGAGACGAATAGTGTTGGTAAGTGCACATGGTTCACTGTTTGGTTCCAATAAGATAAAGCAATACGTAATGGGCTAGATTCATGAATATATTTAAAATACAAGAAACGCTCTCATAACTTGAGTCAGCAGACGCACCAACATAAATAGCCTAGCGCCAACAAGGTCGCAACGTTGGTCCACCATATCATAACATTATTCACAGCACACGCCTCCGCTTCAGGTGATTCCTCCTCTCCCTGTTGCTTTCGCGCGCCATGTTCTTGTCCTTGACAAGAAAGTAAAGGAGCGCAATTGAATAGAACTTCACAACCTCTTTTGTGAGCTATTTCTTGTGCCGCTCACAGCCGATCAACTTCGAAGGATTCAGATTGCAGAAAGGATGCAAAGTCGGCGATACTGTTCCTTCGTAACTCATTTAAACTGAAGCACAACTTGGAGCGTCTTCGAGTGATGCTACCAGTTTTTTTAGTGCTTCAGAAGGGAGCAACAGCCCTGAGCGCGTTCTGTTGAATTCAGTAATGTCCCTGAGCAATCGGAGCACTTGGTTCTTTGCAGGAACTTCCTTGCTACATAGCCTGCTATATAGAATATAAGCCTAGAGTCACTTTTCGTTTCCCTGTAGCAGCGCAGCGGTGCTCGATGTCGCAGGCGCTGAGCACCTCCATGTGCGGCTTGCAAATTTCCAATGTCGATGAGTTCATCGACGTAGCTTTTCGGTGTACGGCTTGCTCATAAACGTCGCCGATATTGAGCAAGCTACTGAGCAGCCCGGGGCGAACATTTCCGCTGTCTTTCTCATAAATGCAGAGCCCGACTTGCAGTTCGGAGCGAAGCAGTAAGTCTTCTTGGTGGTCTTCTTTGGTGGAGCAATGCCGCCGCTAATCTCGCCGATCATTTTTCCGACCTGGAACATTCCACATCGCTTAGGAACTTGCAAACAGTACGAGAGACGCGGAGCTCTTCACCTTTGAAACTGACGCGAACAGACGACGTACAACTATTCGAATACGGGCTTTATTTATTATTATTTTTTTTTGCTCGCCGCCAGCCCCATGTAGCAGACGACGCGTTCTGCGGAACCGTTCTACTGACCGCAGCGCCAATTTTGCGTCATGACGCGGAGAAGCGGTGAACTACGCTCCAGACGCGCCGGTCGGCACATCTACCCATCTAGCCACCGTAGCTTCGCTGAAACAGGGGCCCTAATTCTGCAAGGTCGTACAATTTTCCTAATTTTTTCGAGCGTAGCTTCTAGGCGCCCTGTCCTTACGTTACGCGTCGGCGTAGTCCCTCGGCGTAACCGAGCGAACGAGCACAGCGAAGAATGAAAGAGCGAACGCGGAGCGCAGCGGGCGATGAAAGATGGCGATAGCGAAGAGAGCGCGAGGATCGAAAGAGGAGAAGGAGGGTATGGCGAAAGCGTGAGAAGAAAAACGTAGTGCCGCCTCTGCGACAACGACCGCTACGAGATGGCGCCAGAGTAGCGCATCGTCGTCTGTTCACCGGCATGCGGCGAGCGTGTCCAAGAATACCATATGTGGAAACAAAGCGCTGCTTGTGCGGAGGTCTGTCTGCGGCGGCTGCTGTGAATCGCGCCCACGCGTCACACACACGCTGCCTCTTACGATCTTAGCGAGGCATTCGCGCCACACTTCGCTCCGTTTGCAACGTGCCGCACGAGACAGGTTGTCCGCGCCAGCCAATATATCGCGAAAGGAACACGCGTATAGAGCTGCCCTCAAATTTCGTGTTATGGAGTATCGTAATCGTCGGTGAATTTTCCCCCTTTCTATACGTGAAAAATTCGTTCTTGCGCGAAATGTTGCAGCTTGAATTCCTAATGTAGTATAATCTTCCTAATGTAGTAATGTGATGGGCTATCCACAGGCTGCTTGGAGTTTCCTCAAAGAGGTCGTTTAAATTTTTCTTGATGGTCACATTGAGCCGGGAATACATTTTCGCTGCAAGTCGCAAAGCGATTTCTGCGGCACTAGTGAGTGTGCTTTTCCTGTATCCCTTGTATCGTGCGCCTTATTTAGGTTGCCCGTATCTGAATGTGCTTAGCCTGGTCATGCGAAGCTGACCCGTGGGGCTCAGATCACCTGCCCATTTGGTTAACACCAACACATACTGCGGGCCGAGAGACTACCGTCTATACAGTGACAAACTGGGATAAGTTCCGTCAGCTTATCTCAGAGGCACCATCTCAAGACAGTCTGTTCAATCGGGTGAGTGAATGTTTACGACAAGCTACAATACAACGACGACGAAGTATCGGCAAACCAAACCCCGATCTTAAGCTTTTGCGGCTCCGCGCATGTCGACGCCGCGCTTATAGGCGGGCACAGCGCTCTAAACGACGCACCGACTGGACTCTGTATAACCGCATTGATGCAGCCATACGGCGGCATACAAAACAGCTTCGTCGCAAGAGCTGGGCCGCCTTATGTAGTTCGCTGCATACTGGAAGTGGTTTTGGAAATGTGTGGCGCATACTAAAGGCTCTCCGCACTCCCGAAATCTGCAAGAACCCTACGGCTGCTTTGTGCATAGCGACTGGCCATTCACCAAAAGTTCTAGCGGAGGCATTTGCAGACCTTTTCGGCTCTCCTATGTCCGGTGACACCACAAATTCCGACCTTTCTTCTTTGACAAGTCAGAGTACCATGACTGCTTTATACGGTCCAGCGTGCCAGATGGACGAGGCAGACTTCACTCTTGAGGAGCTACGACACGCACTCAGCCTCTCCAAACGCCGCACTGCCCCAGGTGAAGACGGTGTGACGTATCAAGCATTACGGAACATTGATAACAGTTTTCATGACCGTATACTGGACGAGTATAATGAGGTATGGAGAACTGGTGTAATCCCTGCTGAGTGGAAATCGTCCGTGATAATACCAATTTTAAAGTCCGGGCGCCCTGCACGACACCTCAAGTCCTACCGGCCGATATCCCTAACATCAAATGTCATCAAGTTAATGGAGCGAATGGTCCTGTTTCGTCTAGAAGACAGGCTAGAGAAGTTAAATTTTTTCCCTGATGTGATGAGTGGTTTTCGTCGCCGCCGTTCAGCTCTGGACAGCATTTCAGACCTTGTCTCAACGCTTGAATGTGCTAAAGGAAACAAGCACTCCGCCTACATGCTCTTCCTAGACGTAAAGCAAGCTTTCGACTCGGTTCCGCATCAGGCGATTATTTTCGCTCTTGAAACCGCGGGAATTTCGGGTCGTCTGCTTCGCTTTGTGTGCAATTTCTTATCGGAGCGCCGGATGAAAGTGCGTGTTGGAGCAATAACAAGTGAATCCCGCACTGTTAAGTGCGGTGTCCCACAGGGCCGCGTTTTATCGCCGCTTCTGTTTAACACAGTACTCGCCGCGCTTCCAAGTCGCTTGCCTCGAGACAGTGACCTCCCTGTGAGCATAGCTATCTATGCAGATGATATTTCTCTGTGGATAAGCGGCCCTTCGCACCTTGGCCCGCGGCTTCGTGCAAGCTTGCAAAGAGCTCTGAACGCTACTTCGGAGTACTTGGGTGAAGTTGGCCTGCAGATGTCACCTGCAAAGTCGGCTGCAATAGCATACCACCCTAAACAGCGCGCTCGTCGAACAATGAGCCGACTGTACCTTGACGAAACGCCGATAAGCTGGGTGCGACAACACCGTTATTTGGGCTTAATTGTGGATGATCGCATCTCTTGGCGTCCTGCCATTAAATTCGTACGACACAAATCGCAGTCCATCCTTAAGTATGTGGCCGCCTTGACTGCTAGAGGTGCTGGCTGTGACCAAACAACGGCTCTGCAGGTGTACCAATCATCTGTACTCTCAGGCATGATGTATGCGCTTCCATTCCTGAACGTCCCACCTAGTTTGATGGCCCAACTGGAACGTGATCATCGCGTTGCCCTTCGAATAATGCTGGGATTACCTCGTGAGGCGCAATCAGTTCCATTACTCACTGAAGCTCATCATTTACCTCTAAGGCTACAAGCAGACCAGAGAGCTCTATTTCATATAGAGCGTCTGCACCGCGCATCGAATGGTCAAATGCTCCTTGATCGTCTGATTCACCGCCCGTTTTCTCGCATTGGAAAAATGGCAGCATTATTTATGAACATTACTGACATTTCTGAACATGATGCTTCAGTTACGCCTTCGCCGCCGCAAGACATCACCAAACACGTACTGCCCATTTACCTTACAATCCCTGACATACACAAAAAGTCTGATATGCCTGTTTCGGCTATATTCCAATTGGCTCAGTCGCACATGTTCGAGAAATTTCCAGATTACCTTCAAGTATTTACAGATGCATCTGTGCACAGTGACGGTCAAGGCGCCTCTGCAGCTTTTTTCTGCCCTTCAACTGAAGCACGACGTATATTTCATATACCCCATCCAGCCTCGTCAACAACTGCGGAGCTAGCAGCAATTAATGTTGCACTGAAATACGTGCAAGAGGAGTTAACCACACCGCCGAAGATTGTCATATTTACGGACTCCCGCGCTGCGCTTAGCAGATTACAACGCAGTCAGGTTGATTGCCCAATTGTGCGCAGCATTACAGACTCTGCCAACAAAATTTTATCACGTGGGGTATCTCTCGTTGCTCAATGGATACCTTCGCACGTTGGGATCGCCGGAAATGAAGAGGCTGATCGACTGGCTTCAACTTGCACTCATAACGACTGCGCTTGCCCTGAAATTTTGTGCAAGCTTGATGACGCTCGCCTGCTGATTCGTCGCCACCTACTCAAGCAGCATCCAGACCAACGCGTCGCAAATGGAACGTTCCCGCCCCGTGTTCGCGGTCGAGGCTTGCCTCGTCGCGCTAGAGCGCAACTACTCAAGCTAAGGGTTGGCTGTGTTAATGTGCACGAACGTTTACACAGACAAGGACGGGTGACTAGTCCATCGTGTACGTCTTGCGGTGGCTGCGAGACACTTCAGCACCTGATTTTGGAATGTCCCGCTTTCAGTGCGCAACGCAAATCACTAGTGAGGGACTACCATCTCCTTGGCCTGCGGTGTACGACTCTGGACGAATGTTTATACCCCAGTGGTTGTGCGTCTCGACGTGATCAAGCTCATCGTGCTCTCCTTACTTTTGTAGAAACAACGAACTTAGGGGCACGTTTGTAACCCAGCAACTATTTCTTTTATTTTACATTCTTTAGTAGCTTGACCTACAGGGACGGGCCCTACTGTATGTTTTACTTTATTCGTTGAGATTTGTCATCTCGCTCTTCCTTTCCTCCTTCCTCCCCTCCTTCCTATCTTTCCTTCTGTGTTTCTCTCGTCCTTTCCGAAGAGTAGGCAGGCGTTGTGCCCCTTCTGGTGGCAGTTGCCAGCCTTTGCTTCTCGCTTTCTCTTTCCTGTGTATATGTTTTCAAATCAAATAATAATAATAATAATATCTGAATGTACTAAGTGTATCCCCCTAATGAGTAAAACCCCCTCATTTTTTTTTAAACTGCACTCGCTAACCCTTCCTGTTAAAACGTGGCTGAATTCCAGGGGCTCCTTCGTGGTGTTGTCAACAAACTGCCGAGTGCCTACTTTGCCCACCTGCCGAGACTATAGATCAGTGCTGCTGCCGGTTGTTGGCTGCTTACTGCTGCATTGCCGAGTATACAACTAGGGCCATTAGGCAAGTGCCACTGGAAATTTGCCGCAGGGTACATCCGGTGTGCCCGAACAGGCAGTTTGGGATACATGGCATGTGCGGTTGGGTATGTGAAATTTCTAGGCCAATCCCTCAGAAATAGTATGCGCCAGCGGGTAGGTTCCCGAATAGACCAGTAGAACAAGAGGCGCGTTATAAGGACGGAAACAGGAAATTGACGTCGGCTACAGAAGCGAAATAAAGAAAGTGAAGGGAGCAAAATGGGACCAGAGCATGCACCGATCGAGGTGCGTTGAGCTACATAGATTGAAGAAGGAGGAGGGAAGTGAAGACATTTCAGTAAACAGCATTGCAAGCCTCGCTTATCACCGATTCACACATATGCGTGAGATCCGCCGATTTTAATGCGAGTATAATTTTTTGGCAACGTCACCCCGTTTCCGGCATGTATGTGTGTCCTCATGTAACCTCTTTCACGCCAGCTTGGGTCACTGAGTATGAGCGACTGGGTGTGTGCCGAATCGAACGTATACCTCACACGGGTTCCTCAAGCTATGTAGATGGTTATCATGAATACCGTCAGGGATGTTTTAAACTGTATCCAGCTGATGAATATTGTACAAGTACACTGCCTTACAGTGCTTCAGCGCTTGCATCTTCACTGTGCCCCATTTTGTTTGTATGTTTGTCGTACGCCCAAAGTGAAGGGCCACCTTCACTTTTTGGGCACAGTAGAAACAAACAAACAAACGCACAGAGTGGAGAAAAATGAAGACCCAAACAAAGAAGCACTGTAAGTCAGTGTATTTGCCTGATTATCTCGCCTGTACAACCTAATTTGATTAGACAATAAGCCGATGCAATATAACACGTGTGCGTGATTAGTGCTCCTACGGCTATTGAAAAGGGCTACTTCCGCAAGTGCCTGCAGAGTGTCTTTTGTTTACACGGCAGTGCACTAACGCGGCAGCTGCTCCTGGTCAGTAGTGCCAACGACAGTTTCGTACGTGGTTTGAAACTCCGCGGTGCCGACCGACAGTAGCACAGAAGTGGTTGCCAAGCAGTGATAGCAACCACGCTGATGAAGTTTTTTGAATCGATGGCATGTTATCTGTGTGTCGTGTCACAGGAACAAACGGATGAATAAGGAAGTACGTAAAACAATCGAGTTTCGCAGTAACTCAGTTGCTCAATGTCTATCATTACTTGTTGCTGTGCTGGCTGTCTCGTACTTATTATGGTGAAAAAGACGTGATAGCATGTGATGAAGCGACCGGACAGAGACGCTCTTTCCTGTCCCATAGTTTATTCACGCGGTTTCGCGTATTTGCAGCTTTAGTCACATTTTAACGTTATCCTAGAGGTGTTACCTTTCAAAACCTTCGTTCGTGATAATAGCAGGCCTCCAGGAACTTCCCTTTTATTCAGTGCCTCCAGGAAATGAAACATAAAACCGTAGATTACAGAATTAGTTTTCGCAACCGAAAAAAAAAAAAGAACCACGACTTACAATAGAAAACATCGAATATCAGATTACTATTGCAATGAAGAGTCTAGTCGCGTGTGCGGTATCGTAAATTATCGCGAGTAGCATAGGTCATCTGATAGAGAGATACATGACAAAGGGACTTCAGTGCCCAACACACACACGCACACACACGCACACACACGCACACACACGCACGAACACGAGGGAGATATAGTCAACACTTTTCATAGTTGCCTCGCCACAGTTTAGCAACCACTAAGTAGACGCAAATTTTCTCAAACAACACTTGTTCACTGTGAATATGAGACTTCAAAATGACTGACGAAGCTAAAAAATAATAGTAATATAAACTATACGCGCGTATACGTCTCAGAGAACTATCGTAAGCCCCAATTTCGTACTACGAAAAGAGCTGCTGTGCAAGGATTTAAACGACAGTGTAATCATGACTACCGGCATCATCGGCCATAGCAGCAGTGACATAAGGCGAAATCAATGGGGCAATAAAATTAGACCAATAAAGCACACAAAAAAGGAGGCAATGTAAGTATAGAATTAGGCAACTGATATCGCTGGTTACAGCCCTGTTCGCGTTGAAAGAAAATAATAAGGCTTTTTTTTTGCCGAATGCACATACAAAGCACTTCTTTCTTGCGTTTGAAATTTTAAAAGCAAAGAATATCGTCAACCGCTATTATGCAATAATCTTGCACTTGCACCTCTAACGATCGTGCTCTTGACAGTGTACAGAGCCACGACCGAAGGACGTGCTTAGTTCTCTCTGAGTGCGCACCAACCGCTGCGACGACTGTCATTGGTGCTAGACCTGCCGGTCCTGACGTGGGACTAGCCGGGTGCGCGACGAGTTCGCGTCCTCGCCGGACCTCCAATAAAAGTTATTTCAATCACTCACTCACGTGATGACGACATATATATCACCACCGAGAGGTCACGTTCTGAGAGTACACATTCGTGACCTTTCAAGAATACCAACTGATCATCTGGCTTCCTTGCCAGCGCAAAGATGACGTTCAACGTTTTCATTTTAGCGGTCGATTGCTGATCACACGTTTCTCTTCCGAATAACTGTTCACCGGCGGCAAGACCCGTGTCTACATTGCGGTACCTCGCACAGCCCGTCGACCGCCTTGGCTCTGAGGCAAATGTGCTCTCAGGTTAGTTACAAGAGGATTGCGGTGACGACAGGTCAATTTATACCGACGGCTCCGTTTTGTCCACGAGCTGCTCGGGCGTCGTCGTCATCCCATTAGTCGGACTCAAGTTCATTGCGTCGCACGCGACGACATCGACGGCGACTGAACTTGACGCTATCCTTACCACAATTAGTTATGCCACTGAAGAACAATCGAACCATTGAGCCGTATTTTTATTATATTAAACATGCTCTCAGAGCCTGCTGTAAACCCTACGCCACGAAGCCTTCGACCAGCAGGTATACGAGATTCGGGAGGTCCGCCAACATGCTCTCGATTTGGGTGGCGGCCAGATCATTGCGGCATCGTTAGTAATGGCCTCGCTGACGGTGCCACTCGATCCGGCCACCACTGTGCCTGACAGTTCGGATACCTCCACCCGTAGCGGACGCTGCAGGAAAACTCGGATCACTGGCTCGTAAGGCCACGCTACCTGACTGGAACTCACCCGGTGTCTAGAACTGTCTCCTACAAATTTTCGACCCTTCCGTGAAGCTGCACCTACTACAAAGCCTCAGCCGCTGCTGCGCAAGGTTATTATGTCACCAGTGGCTGGTATGGGACATTCACGAACACATATTCGAATTCTTTATTGCGATAGTCACAATCGTACGGAAGGACGTGTAGGCACTGAAGCCAGACAAAGCGTAGGGAAAGTTGAAATGTAGAAATAATAAGGTTGTCCTGGCTTCTTCGTCCGTCATTTCGTATGATTGTAACCAACAAAAATCGAGCTCCTCGGTTCCGCCTTTCTTTCTCGCTTATTGTAATATATGGTACACGTTGGTGCGACGGTTGCGGTAGTGAGGAATCTTTGTGAGGACATGCGAGAAAGGCCCGGTCGCCGAGCCCTCCGCGAAGTGGCCTTTACAGATTACCATTGCTTCTTGGCCAATTCCTGTGCATCTTTTTGCGTGTTCGCAGTACTCTCTTGTTTCCTTTTTTCATTCCATTTCTGTAGGGTAGCAAACAGTATACTAAACCAATTGTCCTTTCCTCTCTTTGCTCTTTCTTCCTCGTAATTGATATGTGTCACCCTTATAAAGCGAGATCAAATCAAATCGCCGCGTCTCGATCAACGCATAACACCCGGCTGTGCACGTCCAGGTCCTGTGGTATACGGTGCACGAGATGAGCCTCTATAGAAAACTGTCGGCGCCTGTCAGCGCTTAGTGCGAGTAATTGCGTGGACAAACTGGCTGTCGAGTGAAATCTTAAAGAAAAAAAAAAAGTGGGGGCGTACGTGCCTTAGCGGTCAGAGTTCGCGGCTTAAAAAAAGTAAGCTCGTTGGTTCGATCTCAGGTCGAACCTATATATATATATATATATATATATATATATATATACAGGGTGTTTCAGCGAACACTTTCAAAATGTATTTAAGGTTACCTGTGGTAGATAGCCCAATTCTAGTTAATGAGCTGGTCTACTCGAAGAGGCGGACATTACTTGCACAACAAATTGAAATGCGTAATCGAATCGTTAACAATAATTCACTAATTAAGTTTTTAACTAATTACCTGATGGCCCATATTGCAATTTACAAATTGTAGCCGGGGAGTTCGCAAGGCGGATCCATTTGGAATTAATTCTCAGGATAACACCAGTTTCGAGATATTAATTCCCGAACTTTGCGGAGAAATGCATTAACGTTCCAGTTAATTTTGTGCTTGAATGCATAAAGCGACGTTTTGTTAAGATATTAACTGGAACGCCAATGCATTTTTCCGCAATGTTCGATAATTAATATCTCGAAACTGGTGTCATCCCGAGAATTCGTTCCAAGTGGATCCGCCTTGCGAACTCCACGGCTACAATTTGTAAATTACAATATGGGCCATCAGGTAATTATTTAAAAACTTAATTAGTGAATTATTGGTAATTATTCAATTAGGCATTTCAATTTCTTCTGCAAGTAATGTCCGCCACTTCGAGTAGACCAGCTCATGAACGAAAATTGTGCTATCTGCCACAGGCAACCTTTAAGAATTTTTGAAAGTGTTTGCTGAAACACCCTGTATATATTTTTACTTCACGTTGTGGCGTGCGTGATCAACCAAAAGTGCGACGAATGAAGGCACTAAAAGAACACGATCGGGTCCGTTTGCTCTCTCTACAGAAGAAATACCTTCCGCATGCGTACCTGCAACACCATATGTTTCCAGAGAGAACCAGTATAGTCCGCAAGGAAGCTTCACGTCTTCTAGCTTTCCCAAAACGATATTCACACGAGGGTGAAATCCGCCTCCGCGCTGCAAGGCAAGCGCACCATGTGACCACCACGTCACGCCTTCGTCATTACTGAACGTGTAGTAACATACCCCAGTGACAATGTAAGAGACGCTCATGCGGAGCAATTTCCGGTCGCCGAAGTAAACACGCCTGTAACTACAATCCACTACCACCGCTACCATCGCTCTTAAGTACAGTTCACAGCCTTCGGCTGCAGAGTGGCAAATTAATAGAGAGAGCATAAACCACTTGATTTAATTATCATTTTTGGCGATAATGGCACTGTACTAACAAAGCACGGGCTCTTCTGCCTTCTGATAAAAAAAAACTATCGTTTTGGAGACAAATTTTAATTGAATAGACTAAATAGACATCGAATGCCTCACGGAGCTCTCTACGGGCTTATGTGCTGCGCTAGTTGAAAATAAAGAGAAGTTATGGTCGTTGGGCTTCTTGATCAAACTACCTGAGCGGAGAAGCTGAACCTAATGTAGCGCTTAGGACGCCTACGGGCGATTAGAGTGTATTAAATTAATAAATGACGTCTGTTCAATCAATAAAGTCCCCATATTGAAGACTGCAACCATAAAACCCCACGGTCAAAATGCATTTTACGTGATAATGAGTATACCTTCAGTCTTCAACCCCCCAAAACGTTTCCAACCAACCATTTTATTTCGCAACCTGTTGCGAATCAAATAAACTTCAAATTTCGAAAGCGAGCGCTGCAGACTAGGCTTACTTCAATCAGCCGACGCTAGAAAATTCTGCAAGTTCAAATTTCGTCAAGTAAAGCTTATTTCTTAAATGACATCAACCACGTCTTGAGGCGTACAGTGCACTGTGGCACTTTGCTAGAAAATTACTGCTGGGTGACGGACGCCAATTCCAGTAGACGAATATATGGCATTTGTGTGTTTTAACTCTTGGTATGGCTTTTAATTGAACGAGCTAAATTTCACGCTACCTTGCTCCGTATTGGTGGGGCCGTGGAACTTGCACTCCTTACAGGACAGAGCCCTGTTCTGGTAAACTAAGCTCTATCGTAAGGCTTGAGCGTTTTTCCCTTGCACCGGCCTACGTTTGACGAAAACTCGGGCATCGTTCATGCATTCGCAAGGGAGCCGTGACACTTATCCGCTGCCAGATGTGCTGTGGGCTATTGAGAAGGCGGTGGGAGAAGGGCGATCTGGCTGTGAAGGGTGAGGAGCGGGAGGCGAAAAGGACCCCCGCTACCGGCAAAAACTTCGGTAGCCCGACCGTCCGATAAACAGAGAAGCGTCGTATCCTTTGGCGGCGCGCCGCGAGGCGGCATCGCCGTCGCGGGCGCGCCGCCGCCCCACGTGACTGCTTCGCCTCCAGCGCTTTGCGCGCGCCGTTGGAAACACGGAACGAACGACGATACCGTGCGCCTCGCGAGCACGCGGCACAGCGCATCAACCCAACCTCCTCGTGCGTGGCGCGCCGCGCCGTCTCGCCTCGGCCTCGGCGGCTCCCCAGGCGCCCCGAGACGCGCCAAGTCGACTTCGCGCGCGCTCTTCGATTGTCGGTGGACTGGCCCCGTGCGTTCGGTTCTCCTCTTGGCGCGTTAAACTGAGACCGGAGGACAGTGCCATGAACGGGACGTACCAGCCGAGGGCTGCAGCGTTGCAGCAACAGCGCTTGCAGCAGTCGCAGCAGCAAGGGGGAAACGACGAGCTGCGGGGCCCCAAGTGCGCCCGCTGCCGTAACCACGGCTTCCGCATCCGCGTGCGAGGTCACAAGCGCCAGTGCCGCTTCAAGGACTGTGTGTGCCCCAAGTGCAAGCTGATCGCCGAGCGCCAGCGCGTGATGGCGGCCCAAGTGGCGCTGCGCCGGTCGCTGGCCCAGGACGAGGCTCTGGGCCTGGTGCCGATAATCGCGATGCCGCATGGAGTCGCACCGCACGACGCCGGCGGTGACTCGGCTGACGCCACGGCCAACGCTGCCGCTCATGGGCCTCCCTCGTCGTGGACACAACAGCGTCGGCTGGCCGCTTCGCCGCTCGGCACCAACGCGGCCAATGCGGCAGCGGCGGCAGCGCAGACCGCCGCCGCGGCCGCCGCTTTCAGGGCGGTCGCCGCCGCAGCAGCATCTCCGGCACCCTCTGGTGAGGTAGTACTCTATACCGGCGAGAGATCGTTGTATGTCGAATCTGTACCTGTGACTAAGTCCGCCTTACTCGTCTCTTAGCTGGGCTGACGAGTTTCGGGAACCACACTGTGTATCGCCCATCCGACGCAGTTCGTAGACCATGCTTTAATCGCAGCTTAGGTCTTCACACTGTGAAGTCTGCATATCTTCCAGTTGTCAATCCGAAAGTGCTTTACTGTCGTGTCTCCGCGTGCGTCTTATTGCTTCGCACTGTAGGAGTCCACTTTGCTGCCACGATATGCGCCATGCGTGGAGACCTGTTATCCGTTTCCTTAAGCTGGTTGCCTACCGGAAGAGTTGTTTTCTATAAACTTCAGCGCAAGTGTTATACGGAAACCGGCAATCGCAAAGAGGTGTCAACATTGATACCAACACACCAAACTGGAAAGTTTTCTTCGTACCGATCGTATTTAAGCTGCTACTGGAGTTGCCTTGCCAATTGTGGTGACAGCCAGATAGACAGCAGAAAATCCACGACGTTCATTTGCGCTTGGGGTTAGCTGTGACGAGCTGACGAATTAAGCCTGGTGCTCAGACTGGTATACAATTATGGAAAAACGTCACCGCAGCTTGTCGGGAACGATTACAGGCACCCAACGACTACATAGCTACTTAGTTTGGAAGAGGCAAGTAAAATTCGGTACCATGTTTATCATGGCTTCCTGCAGCCATAGTGTCACATGGCATTATATTCATGTCGGCAAGCGTTCGTTTGAAAAAGTACTTTAGCGTTTGGACAAACTTGAACAACATAAATTTTCTTATAAACTGACTGCTAACACTTCGTGCTGAATGGCTAACTTTCCTTGTGAAAAACTTTCCTCAATGCAATAGAAAGAAAGAAAAAATATAAAGCTACAGTACGAAAACGAAATATTTGACAAAGCAAGAAACGTCACTGGTTTACCTAAACTACAGAACCTGTTGTAACCTGTAACACAGGTATGACTCATCGAAAGCCAAAGACGCTATTCAGTGCGATAATCGCTACTGCAGCGTCTTCAAATCGCACATTTAACTTCATAAAAGTTGCTCAACGGTTGCCCAGCTCGGCTTTTAGAAGAAACACATTAGAAGGTGGAGCGCATTTAGTTTCTTGCCTCATTCAACTTATCGTCTTTACGTTGACGTATGTATCTAGTGTTGTCAGTCAAGAACTAAGTAATTAAAATGTTTAATATCTTATTGGTTACATGAGTGCTTTCATCCGACCTCAGCAGCCAACAGCCTTGTACTTCCCATCGAGAGGGACAGATCATAGTAAAGAAAAAAAATTGCAGGGAAGTTAACCAGCGCAGAAAATACAGTTTGCTACCCTACTCTGCGGCGTGGGGGAGGGGGAGGTAGAAAGGTAAGAAGAAAGTAGAGAGAGAGAGAGAGAGAGAGAGGGAGGGCACCGACACAAGATCGCAGCCGGTCACGATCACCGTACACTACAAAATGCTTTGTACCGGCAATGGTGTGTGATCAACTCGAGCTAGCGAAGTCGCGAGCGATCGACTCCGTACACTATAGCAAGGACAGTTACACAGAATGTGTTCAAGGGTCTCCTCGTGACCATAGTCGTGACATCGTGACACGTTGCGTTATCGGCCGCCCGTTCCAATCCGAAAATCAAAATACTTTGTAAAGCCCACTCTTAGCCATAGCCGACCACGTGATCATAGTCGTGACACGTTGTGCTATCGGCCGCCCGTTCCAATCCGAAAATCAGAATACTTTGTAAAGGCCAGTCCTAGCCATAGCCGACCACGTGACCATAGTCGTGTCACGTTGCGTCATCGGCTGCCCATTTCAAAGCGAAAATCAGAATACTTTGTAAAGGCCACTCCTAGGCATAGCCGACCACGTCACCATTTTCGTGACACGTTGCGTTATCGGCAGCCCGTTCCAATCTGCAAATCAGAATACCTTGTAAAGGCCAGTCCTAGCCATAGCCGACAGAGCAGGGTACTGGACTCTGCTTCGCGTTGGCAGATGGGATGCGAAGAGGGGGAAAACTTGAAAATGAATAGCCAGTGATTGTAATATTAATCAATTTTAGTTTAAACACGAGCAACTTACGAACCGTAGACTCGCAGAACGACGAACTACAATGACGTAAGAGCAAGCGTTTGAATTGTACCACGTGAAAAGGGAAACAATATTTGCTAAATCAGAGAAGAAGCATGTAGCGTGCAACAGTCAATGATACAATCGTATCCAGCAATGAGCGAAAGACCAGAAAATACATGACGTAAGGAAGATAGCCAAAAACATTTACCCAATCAACGAGATAGATCTTAATGCGTTCTCAAGCTTATCAGCATAATAGCCTTGACCTGCAGAAGTCGGTAACGCGTTCCAGTCAGTTATCATTCGAGGAAAGAGAAGGCATTGCTAAGTGTTTGTGGTTTCGACCACACGAACAAATTAAGTACTATCGGCCGAAAAAGTTTACGGAACAAGGGATCTGACAAAAAAGCTGAATATGTCCGCAGCCTCAAAACACAGCCTGGTATTCCCATTTCCAGCCTCTACTGGTATATGCGAACAACAATGTGATGTACGGCTTTACTGGCTACTTTTAAAAGCTGCTGGGATATTTAGCGTTTTCTGAAATCCCATGGTCCGTAAACTTTTTTGGTCGACAGTACATCACTATGTCTGCGGGGACGAATCAGTCAAGGCCAGGCACTATATGGTCACACCATTGAACACGCGTCCACCACTACGGGAGAAAAGATGCTCCAAAAGTAGTAAAATCCACCATACAGTTTGCAGCAGGAATCATGCAAATAAAACATCGATTTCAGTTTACAGTTTCATTTCACCACGCACCTATTTTTTGATAACTACGTAACTATGCGTTACGTAGTTATAACTATGTGTCAACGCTGCTCTGTTATAGTGCAATGAAAGTAACCTATAAGGAGACCTCGAAGTGGTAAATCGAAAATTAAATGTCGATGAATAGTTTTCTTGCATAATTAATCTAAACGCAATATCTGTGGATCAAAAAGGTGGCATCATCATTTCGGGCATCGCCCGATGTTGCTATCTTAACGTATCGTTCCTTTCTGCGCTTTAAGGGTGATTTGGAGTGGTCTACATAGACACAATTGTGCGAGAGCCTGAGAGAGCCACCGTGAATAGTCAAATAGAGGGAAACCCACCAAGGACGAGTGATGCGAGAAGCGTGAAAGAGATGTTTGCGTTCGATTGCCGATATATCTGTAATGCGAGATAGCAGTGGAAATTGACGTGCATTTTGCTACAAGTCACCCTATGAGCTAGTTGCCTCTTTGTTGTTTGAGTACTCGTGCCCTCTCTTTGGAGTGCCATTGTCATGCACACTTTATTTTGTCTCGTTTTTTTATTTTATCTCTTCATCGCGTATTCTTGCTGCACTTCATTTAAACAAAGGTGTTCCAGGTAGCGCACGTGACGCGAGGTCACCTCAATTGACGTCGTGTGCAATTGCATTTGCATACTATCACATGCACATTCCTATGTATACCTGTTTCATGCGTTGCACACCTGTCTACGTGTAACGCCTTTGTAATGACATCATCTTATCGGAAGGTATAAATCGACGAGGGTGGAGGGACCGATGACTAAGACTTGGTTGTCTGCCCACTCGCATTGCGAACGTCTGCTTCGAATAACCGAATACGCTGTATATGGTTCGTTCGCTGTACCGGAGCGGACGTTGGCGGAAGTTGCAGCTCGTGGTTTTGACCACCTCGCAACAGCCGCACTAAATGTATCCGAGTGACCACACTCGCTGACCAATTCTGTGTTCGGGCATCATATTACAAAATGCTGCCTCGGACGCATCCTTTTCCCGTTTTTATCGTAGCACACATTAACGACTCTCTTAGTGAAATAGCTTTAATTTTTATGAATTACTTGTTTATCGCTTCGTTGAGGACATTTGTAACTTGGTACAGTTTTTTTTTCGATATAATTTCGTGCAGCCAACTAAGCTTGAAAAGATTGTTGCGCGAACTTGATCATTTATGAAGTTACCTCGCTTTGACCGAGGTCACGGATCTTCTCAAGCCGGTAATCTCATGTTTTTAATAGTGTTAACTACAGCGATCAGTGCGAACGAAAGAACTACAGATAGGTAAATTCCTGCACAGTGACATGTCTTACTGGCGCACAAATGTCACGAAATGGAAACTAACTTAAAAAACAAGAGCAAGAACAGATTTGGCAAGTAATTGCCATAAGGTTTAGTATGCGCATCATTTTATTATTATTATTATTATTATTATTATTATTATTATTATTATTATTATTATTATTATTATTATTCATCTTGTTCGCAGTGTTAGCCTAGCGTAATTTAGCGGGAACAGAATGAAATCAGAGCATTAATTACGAATCAGCAATGCACGAAAATTTTTATACCACTTTATTTCTTAAGGTAATTGGGATGTAAAGCTGAGTTGCAGGTTCAGATTTGAACAGGAAGTTCGTTGTCGGTCTTGTAATACAGCGTTGCTGCGTTATCATCATCATCAGCCTATATTTATGTCCACTGCAGGACGAAGGCCTCTCCCTGCGATCACCAATTACCCCTGTCTTGCGCTAGCTGATTCCAACTTCCGCCTGCAAATTTCCTAACTTCATCACCCCACCTAGTCTTCTGCCGTCACCGACTGTGCTTCCCTTCTCTTGGTGTCCATTCTGTAACTCTAATGGTCCACCGGTTATCCATCCTACGCATCACATGGCCTGCCCAGTTCCATTTTTGCCTCTTAATGTCAACTAAAACGCCGGCTATCTCCGTTTGCTCTCTGATCCTCCCTGATCTACCTACCTCATGGTGCGTTATAATGGTCGTCAAATAATTACTGAGCCGTTGTAAAGCAATGATTCCTTTTGCTCAATTACATTCCTTTCTCATCATTCACCATTCGTGACTGGCCGATCCTTTTGATAACGTTGGCGAAGTGCCGCTCGGACCACTGACAATACGCGAAAAGCACCGGAATAGAATCGTTACGCCATATATCGACCCTGAATGCTCAAACGTTGAGAACAGCTCTGTCTGCCACTGTTACTTCACATCATATCCATATCTGTCCCTTTTCAAGTATATACGTGTATCCAATAAAACACGCACGCGGAAAACGTTTGTTAGAATGAGTGTGCGTACTGTTTAGTTGACAGGTCACGCGTCAGGCATATCGTGCGACCTTCGATTTTTTTCCGCTTTGGTGTCTAAGGCGTCGCTCGCGCCACTTGTACACTCATATAGACCGTTGGATTTCGTTGCTGCTACATCGTCAAACAACGGTATCCGCTAGCGCGTGACGCTTGATGTGGCTTAGATTATTATGAAAATTTCGTAAGTGGTCGTAATTAGCAAAATACCTACGGGCACAGCGAGGAGTAAACACGATGTTATCTCTCGGAAGCTCAGTACCGCCCGCCGCAAGCACCACAGATAGTTGTGTTTGGACCCTGATGTGCCGGATAGAAATACCTCTTTCGACCTACGGCCGTTATAAGCTGTTAAGTTCGAAGCAAACATCGAAAACGAACCTTTTTTAGGCACAGTTAATGCACGTATGAAATCAGTGTCCCAAGCCTGTTTGCTTTCCTTTAAGAAGATACTAAAAATTGATCAGACAAAGGGCCTAAATAGAGTCGAAAAGGACTGGCTTCACACACAAACACATGCACATATCACATATGCACATATCGTTTGTTTTAACAGCGAAGCTGTTTAAGCTGGAGGTAGTCCGGTGGTGTACGCCCTAAATGTGGGCCGATCCTGGAGGTAGTGCAGAAAGAGTCCAAGCGCAATGACACACACTCCTGTGAATTAGCGAAGCTGTTTAAGCTCGACGATGGTCCGTCGAGTGTACGCCGCAAAACCTCCGCCTGACGATGACGTCACCAAGCGTCGCCCAGCAACGCTTCGCCCCAGCTGCGCCGACCGCGCCGAGCCTCGCCACAGCTGCGTGAGCCGTGACGTCATCCCGCGCGCCGCATCGCTTCGCCTTAGCTTTGCCGAGCCATGACGTCACCGCGCCGTGCGGAGTGGTTGCCGCGGCTGCGCAGAGGCGAAGCTAAGCCGTGACGTCACTGCGCCGACCCACGGGATATATAGCTCCGCGTCTCCGCCGCGACGACACAAAAGCCCCGCCGTCTCCGCGGCGAGCACATCGCCGTGAAGATGGGGCGGCCGAAGAAGAGGAAGCGCGGCGCGAATGCCGCCGCGCCGTTACTCGAGAGCGAGTGAGATGACTTCGGTCCGATCCCGAGTATCGCGCCGCCGAAACGGCGGCGAAACGTCGGCGATTCGCAGAATATTCGGAGTTACGAGCCCGCGAAATCGAGCAAAAGCGTTTGAGCTTCCAGAAGCGTCCAGATACTTTGATGACCGAGTGTTCGTTACTTCTTGGACTGTCGATGATTCCGAGGTGATCTTGCGCAAAACGTGGCCGAGTCTCAAAGTATAACCTCGCAAAACTTTGCCGAGCCGAGATAAAGCTAGGTGCCAGCTTCGCTGTTTGCCCAGTCTTCGCACCACTAGTGTGAAGGCGCCCCTAATTTCTTTAACTATGTCACGATTAGGTTTATTTACGCATTAATTTTTTTTGTCAGCTCATCACAAGGGGGTTCCGTCGTTTGCGTCTTTCGGTAAAACTAGATAAGGATGTCTGTCTGCATGTAATATTAGCACTATGCCTGCCTGGGGACAACTTATAATTTCCAAGTGCAAAACAAAACGAACACAGGCGTTGTTGCACTAGACTGCTGTCTGCAGTGCTACCTGTGACAGCAGTAAAGGATTGTTGATTCAAACCTAGTCTGTGCATGATACCTAAAAAAAAAAAAGCGGAATTCCAATTCTGTCTAACATAGAAGTTTTTTCTTTGATTTCATATATATCCAATGGATCTTGAAGCCGCTTCATTCAAACGAGACTTCGGGCGCTTTTTAACGACATGATTTTAAGGGGAAGTTGACTCCTTTAGGTGGCACCGGCAGCTCCTCAGCGCTTGGCAACGAAAAATGCTGTCACAAAATGTGCGGGAAAACAGTGAATACAGTCAGATACTTATGTAACATAGTAGATAACTACATAATAACTTATAACATGCTTTGACCTACATAACACGTACATCATCCGTAGCATCGTGACATTTTGTATTAGATGACACTAAACGTTTATGTAAAGCTAACATACTGATATCTTTTAAGAAATCTTTTAAATAGACAAATGCTTTTCTTTGCAACACCGCTATTGGCCATGGTCCAAGTATACAGAGTATTTCAGCGAAAACGTTCAAACATTTTTAAAGGTTGCCTGTGGCAGATCGCACAATCCTAGTTCATGAGCCGGTCTACTCGAAGAGGCGGATATTACTTGCACAAGAAATTGAAATGCTTAATGGAATAATCTTTAAAAATTCACAGGTTAAGTTTTTCACTAATTACCGTATGGCCCATATTGCACTTTGCAAACTCTAGCCGTGGCGTTCGCAAGGTGGATCCACTTAGAACGAATTCTCAGGATGACACCAGTTTCGAGATATTAATTCCCCAACTTTGCGGAGAAATGCATTGGCGTTCCAGTTACTTTCTTCACAAAACGTAGTTTTATGCATTGACGCACAAAAGTAACTGGAACGCCAATGCATTTCTCCGCAAAGTTTGGCAATAAACATCTCGAAACTGGTGTCATCCTGAGAATTCGTTCCAAGGGCATCCGCCTTGCGAACGCCACGGCTAGAACTTATAAATTGCAATATGGGCCATAAGGTATCTAGTTAAAAACTAGCGCTGCGCCTACACCTTTCACTTGTGAGTGTTTCGAGGAGACATTCAGAAAAATGACAGTTATGTGTCCAGCTGAAAGTGTGGGAAGTGCGTATGCAAAACATGGCATGACGAAACGTGTGCGTAACGTTATGCCTCGTATTGTTTTGATGCTGTCTTTCAAAACAGTATAAAATCGATCTCAATCTTAGTGTCAATACTAGCTTGCAGTCGTTTGACAACTGTGTGCACTTGAATACGCTCAGTTGGCAGGCCTTCTACCCGGGGCTGTACTTTGTAATCACTGATTTCACTTTCCATTCCATTTCACCCTTCGTCTTTATCTTGCACGCCGCTAGCGCTGCCGTTGTGACTGGGACAGGAGACTCGGTCGGCGCGAAGTATGATAAGAAAACAATGGGCAATGAAATGAATCGCGACAAAATAAACCCTCTGCTTCGGACCTAATGAACCGCGTCGCCCATTGTCTTTAATTGCATGCGGCACTTTTCCGAGTTGTTTCTGAGAATATTATGTTCGAAAACAGCGCAATCGGCGGCGCCGAGAAAATTCAAGTTGGCTCCTGGCTTCACGCACTCACATCATCATAATCATCGAACATCATAAACATCGCCTTGTTTAGCACGAGCGCGGCCAGTTACTGGGTGAACAGCGATGTCACACAGAACACGCGCGGTCGCATTATGACGTTTTTGATTGGGCTCATGCCAGCTGCATTGATAAATTATTTAATTTGTGCCTCTGATGTCCTATGGCACTTGAGAGAAGGTATTACAAAGGCGGTTGCCCATTTCTTTTGAAATTACTTGATGAATACAAGACTGCTGTGCAGCACTACGCCAGGTGGATGACTGTCCCAGAGGGAGAGAGTGAAAACTTGATGTTTGCCGCGAAAGACGAGATAAACTGGAGAGAAAACCTCCCACTCTATCGCGCCAGTTAGCAATAACGACAAATAAGAGAGAGAACTTGGTTAACTAGAAAATTTTCCAGTTAACTCAGGCTCTTTGCCACCAGGAAAAACCAGGAAAACCTGAAATTTTAGGGGAATTTGTCAGTTCTGGAACGTCTAGAAATAAAAGGGGAAAGGGGGGAGTAAAAGGGGGAGAGAACACATCGTCCAAATAGCTAATTCAAGTTATAAATTTAAACCTATTTTTTGTATGGTGCCTGAAGGTAACGCTTTAGGGTCTCTACTATTTAAAATATACCTTAACCATATATATATTAATTCCAAAGCAATATTTATCATCTATGGAGATGATACCAGCATATTTTTTATGTGTAATGAAACAAGGCAATCACTACAGTGCTGGTCGGACTGGAACTACACGCAGTATAATGAAAGAAAATCTAGAATAGTAATATTCAAGCCAAAAAGTAAATCAGTCCCTCCACACAAGCAATAGTTCTTATCTCTCGTAATATTGAAATTTTTGATGTTCTTAAGTGCCTTGCACTTACAATCTCGTCTAATACGTCCTTGGAGAACCATATAAACCATTTACTAAAAAACTAGCTCAAACCACGGGCGCAGTAGGTCGTGTTAGATATCAGCTAACTTCAAGAATAAAACTATTCATTGTTCTACTCGTATATAAATTATTGTCAACTTTTATGGGGAACAGCAAGATATTCTAATTTGCACTGAATTCACTTTATTCATAAAAGATATGTTCGTCACTTTTTCACTGCAGCATATGGCTCACCCAGGGGTTGAGCTTTTTTTCGGAAGTGCCAGATAATTAGCATACATAACGTATATAGATACCGGCTGAGTGTAACATTTAAACTAGATGCGCAAAGAGACGTTCTGGCATGTCTGGCACGCTTAGAGCAAAATATACTGTATTACCCCACAAGACATGGTGAGCATCGGATTGTAAGTATACACCTCGTCTGAATTCTAGCAAACAGCGTCCGTGCTTTACATCGCCTTCGCTCCTTAATAACTGTCATGCTACCAACTTTGATATTTTTGCTTGCAGGTATTGCGAGCTGCGTGAAATGTACACGTTATCTTGATTATTACATATTAACAATGTTATTTCACATGTGAAATGCAATACTTTGCCCACTGATATTGCTTTTGTTTGTTCATGCTGTACTTTACTGCTCGTGTGAGCTGATTTCGTGCTAATTGTGTGCGCTGCCATCACGCTGATGCCAAACTATATTTAATTACGGCCTGTGGACTCGCTAGGCTGCATAAGTTAGGCCTGCCATCGGTTGGTTGTACACGGTGGCAAATAAACTCATATCATTTCAACTTGCGCTTGGCGCTACGGCACGTGAGACGCAGGGCTAGAACGCGCTGTTTGCAGTGCCTGTCTCCACCAGTTCCGCCTATTGCCGCGCCTAAACTACGTCCGCTTTCGATCCAAAAACACAGAGACGGGACTCGCGCTCCACCAACGTCTGCGGGCGCAGCGTGAGAACAACGCGATGCAGTTGTCCCACGCGGGTTTCAAATATCTGTTTCCGATTTGTCTGAGCCTTCGAGCGTCGTCGAGCAGTGATCACGAAGGCGCCTGGTTCCCGTGTGCCATTTATATTGGAGCAGACAGCTGTTTCGGTTTGCTTTATTTGTACAATTCGTATTTATTTATTTATTTATTATTAATTATTATTTATTTATTTACTTACTTATTTAATTATTTGCTGTGAAATATAGGAAGTTTGGCTACAGAAAGAGCCGGCTAGCCCAAAATCATAGCTCAGTAAAAACAAAAAGAAGAAGGTAATGAAATTACAAAACACTATCAAAAGTCTATAACGAAAAATGTCACAGTTTCGCCCTAAGGGCGAACCAATGAATGCGATAGCAACACAGCAATGTCATACGAAGTAAGGTGAGCGGCTTTGGTAGCAATATGAATTGTAGTAAGCATGAGCTGATTAAGTAGCAGGTGTGCTGCAGCGTAAGTAGACCGACATGAAGAGAGACTCGATGACCACGAGGAGGCGCGTGTGAAACGGTGGTGTTGATGAGAAGCGCTTCCCGTGGGCAGCGCGTGCGAAGGGACACACCTGTAGTGCTGCACTGCCGATCCGGGCAGCATTGCATGTGTAGCGTGCGTTGGAAAATGTGGCACGACTATTACTAACTGAATGAACAAGCGTGGTGTGAGCGCGCACAAACAAACACGAATAGATCACACTGAATGACTGCAGACAACGACTGTCAAAACGCTGGCAGCAAGCTGCGGCGGCGAAGGTACGTGCGGTCTATCGCTTCAACGGAAACTGAGCGGCGAATGCACAGTGCATAAAGGTCAGAGCCGTGGGGAGATAAGAGACGGTGCGGGGCGAGCGACGAGCGCGGTTGTTGGCAGAGTAGAAGTGCGCCCCCCCTCCCCTCCCCCGCTCTTTCCGGCGCTGGCTTCCCGCTTCCTTGCTTGCGCGTGGGAGATTGAGTGCGTTCGCTCTCCATGATAGCGCGCGTCCCCGCACGCTTCCGCTCGGGCATACGGCGCGCGGCGAAGATTTTATCTATAGGGAACCTCACGGCGACGACGACGGCGACGCCGACGGCAGAAATCCGGTTGAAGTGTCCATATAATTGCTATCGCAATAATAACAAATCATTAACAGAGGACAAATGTGGATCGCGGATAACATAGAGAAAAGTGGAAAAAGTAATGTTTATAAGAGCACAAAAGAGCAACACAAGCAATGACAGTTCATGGGAACAGAGAGAGATAGAAAAGAAACTATGGCTCACGATGAATCCGTCGTCAAGTCACTAATGGCGAAAAAATTCCGTAGGGACTTGAAAGCTAATTGTTTTTTTTTTTTGTGTGTGTGTGTGTCAAAATCTGCTTAAGGGCGCTCTGCATTGCCGTGTTTCGTGTTTTCCCGCCGCGGTGTTTTTTTTTAAGACCGTTTTGGGACTAACTGCTGCCGTTTTTCGCAGCCTTTTGTTGTGCACGAAGCTTATAAATTTGATTAGCAGCAACAACAACAATTATACTACTACTACTACTACTATACTACTACTACTACTACTACTACTACTACTACTACTACTACTACTACTACTACTACGTTCCAGTTACTTTTGACCATCATTGCATAAAACGACGTTTTGTTAAGAAAGTAACTGGAACGCCAATGCATTCCTCCGCGAATTTCGGGAATTCATATCTCGGAACTGGTGTCATCCTGAGAATTCGTTCCAAGTGGATGTGCCTTGCGAACTCCACGGCTAGAGTTTGTAAATTGCCATATTGGCCATGAGGTAATTATACAAAAACTTAACTATTGAATTTCTGTTAATTACTCGATAATGCATTTCAATTTCTTGTGGAAGTAATGTGCGCCTCTTCGAGTAGACCAGCTCGTGGACTAGAATTGTGCTATCGGCCACAGGCAACATTTAACAAAATTTTGAAAGTGTTCGCTGAAACATCCTGTATATACGTATACTATAGTGCGACTGCACTTCGATCCTCGGAGAGGCAGGACGTGTGTCGGGTGATATGACGAGTTAAATATTATGTCCGCGACCTCAAAGAATTGCGACGACGTTGCGCGCATCGCAAATGAGTTGTTTTTTCAGAAAATGGAAGTATCAGCTTTTCAGCTGCACGGGGGCCACACGTACATGAAGGTGTTCCATAAAACCGAAGACTTTATCTGTGACTCCTGCCGACTCAATTGTGAGCATTATTGTTCTGTTATCTCCGTCTTCCTTTATACTTTTGTAGCTTTATTTTTTTTTTTGCTCCTTGTGAATTAAAAAAGAGAAATCATATCGTGGGCGTCTTACTGCTCAATCGCATTTCTTAATTTCTAATCTTATTCGCTCAATCTTTCGAGCTTTTTTGTCTGCCCCACTGACTTGGTGAAACCTCCTCTACCCCTATTCTAGCCACTGTACCTCCTCAGTGGGTAGGCGCCATAGTTTGATATAATCATCATTGTAATCATCATCATCATCGTTGTCATCGTCGTCGTAATCTGTGCGAACCTGCAGACCCGCAAGTTTACAGCGGTAGGAAAAGGTGAAGTTTGCTGATTTTGCTTTATGGCGCATCGTACAGCCACATTGCGTTATAGCGTGACTGTATCGTCACGCAAATATTTACGGCCATCACATGCTTGTGAGACGGCTCTCTCGTCTTTTCTTTTTATAACGATGTACGCTGTTGTCAAACACAGGGCACCCGCTTTGCAAACCGTGAAGAAATCGCCACGCAGCAATTACAATGTGTAATATGCTTCTTATATTGCATTCAGGCGGTTAATACGTATTGCGTTGTGCCTATAGCAGCAGTAAGTCTGAAAAAAAAATCCGCAATGGCATCTGGCAAAACGTTATTTGGCACTTTCCTCGTTTGTCGGCACCACCACCGAAGCCCGCCGCCAGGATACCCTCGCAAGCGTGAATGATGCATGGAGCCCGATGCAACTGAAACCGGGCTACTATATCAGCGGAACGCAAGTAAGAAACCGATTATCTGTTTCTCAACTCCATCATTTTTACTGGCCTTTCTTTTGTTAATTTCGCTTGTAATTTTAATACTCCGTCTGTCTACTAAGAGAAAGTAGTACAACGTCCGACATCTCCTCTCCTCCTCTATATCAAGGGCAGTTCGACAATTAAAAAAAAAAGAAAATCCTTAACAAGAGGGATGGCGATAGCGAAAGGAAAGCTCAAACTCCACAGGCGGCTTTTGCCAGCCTTGAGCTTCAATAACCATGCACGTGTCCTTGTTGTTTTTTGTCTTCACATGCGTGTCCATCTCGCCCACTGATGCCCATGTTCCAAGAACGAAAAGAAAAAAATATATATACTATGCTAAAGAAGCCTGGCGTTGTCTTTACGCGAGTATGATGGATGCCCTCTCCGCTTGGTTCATTTGGCCGTGAAGGCGCCCCCCCGCTAGCTATCCGGTTACAAGAGACCCTTTCTCCGCCGACGATACGTTCCTTGACGCGGATACCAGCGCGCCCGTCTTGCAGAGATCACGATGCAAAGCGAACGCTAAACGTCCTTTCCCCGCTGTGCGGCCGATGGGGGCCCTTAGCTGGTTAATGGAAAACAAGGCGCAGGTGCAAACTGTGCTGCTTGCGTCGTTGTATCCAGGCGAAATCCGTAAGCAAGCAGACAGAGGGGTGGACGTTGTTGTGAAAGAGTCGGGGAAAGCGAGAGCACGAGGCCGCATGCACAGCACATAGCTTTCTCTTCCATGTTTCGTTGTTCTTGCTTTCGATGGCCTCTGACGTGCGTTTTGATCGAACCTATAGCCATACCATATAACTCCGACTGACGATGTGTCTCCTATCTGCTGGTCGAAGACAATAAACGCAAACAGGGTCGGTGTACAAATTGTTGCTGGAAACCGCGAGTGGACGAGAGAAGTAAGGGCGGTAGTACATGACAGAAGCACAGCGCTTCTTCGTGTCTCCTCGGCTTAAGTGTCAATGAGAACCAAAAGCAAACGTTCACAGTTACTACCTCAAGGTAAACGTCGCTGCCAGAATGATCAGTCAATGCCAGCGCTTCGAAAACTGACTGGAAAAGGCACTTCGGAAGGCGGTATGGTCTGAGGCTGAATGCCAGTACTAACACCTGAGTAGCATTGCGCCGAATCTCTTTGCTTCGCACGCACTACTACGATAGGTTAAAGAGGCTCTGAGCAAGAAAGCGTACGCGAACGCTTCACTTACGCGTGTCGTGGTGGTGTCGGCAAGTGGCGTTAAGCTTCTTGGGCTAGATGCTTGCTGGGAACTCTTCACTGAAGTGCATGTGATCAAAAGCATCTATCAAAAGATCATCTTCTGCTGTGTTTGCTCATCGTCGTCTCTCTATTGTCAATCAGTGGCGTTTCTTCTCGAACAACTTCGACGGCCCGGAATTCAGTCAGTGGTAGAGCGGCTTTGTTGCGCCCGCAACAGTGATGCCAGGGCTATAGGTAAACCTCAGTAAACTCCAGCCATATTTGCATTTGTCATTGACGGCGCCACCACTATCAGCGTCACCTGTCGGAGAGGACTTTAAGCTATTGTCTGCACGAATCGAATCACCTGATCTTCAGAAAGCAATGGAAATACCGCTGCGCCTGCACAGTGCAAGTGCTTCTCAATCCGCCGCAACGAACACTGTACAGGGATGTTTGTTTTCTTGTGAGCTGTCGATCGCGTTCCACGAAAGCGAGCTGTTGATGAATCTCTCATCAAGTGGTTCGTGGGAAAGAGATGCACTCTCCGTCATTTGCGTAGAGGTCACTAATCAACACATCTGCTTAAAGCTGGCAGCTGGCCCGCCCTCCCGACAGCGCATCGCGAGCTCCCCCGGTTCTCGCAATACGAGGTTCTGTTTGTGCTTCACGCATTCTGCTATATCATGCCCGGCGTAGGATCAAGGCACGACGCCGAGATGTTTGATCGTTAAGAGAACTGCTGTCGACTTCTGTGCGAGCCGTGTAAAAAAAGAGGATAAAAGGAAATAAAGTCAATCGCTACTCGGTTTGCTATACGAAGGCGACTGCACTACGCGAGAAAGCACTTAAGAAATTTGGAGGGCGCTTAAGGTTCGCTTTCAAGAGTGGAACGCGATATCATTCAAAGATCCCCGACTCCTTCTTACGCTACATGACAACTGCAGCTTAAGCAACTGTAACGGTTACCGGGAAACGCTGGCGCCGAACGCTATGCACGAAAACGAGCTTTCTGTTAGAAACGCGGCCTCTTGCGTGGGCCGATCCCGGAGAATGTGAGCAACCGCGCAAAAAAAAAAGAAAAAAAAAACTTACTTTCAGGTTTCCGTTACGGTTTCGCACTTTTAATATTTCAGTCTGAGAAGATTTAACATAAAAGGCATGCGCTGTAGTTGTTTTGCTTCGTGACATTTGTTTGTGGGTTGTCATTCTCAAAATTCCGAGGAGTATAGCTTTGTCAAGAATGTAAGACGAGGAATATGAGCAACATTAGTGATAGAATGGTGCGGCAATATAACCCGCATATGCCGCACGTCATATATAGCAAGGCGTGGCATATACATATACATATACCTAAGTACATTCTGAGGGCCTGTGTGGTTGGGGATGATTTTCTCGGCCGCGGACGCCGGCGCCGAGACCGACGACGACGCCGGATTTTCTGCGACACGGGGCCCTTAACGCTGCCGCGTTAAAATGTCACTGGATCGTCCGCACAAGAAACTGCAGTATCATTTAAATGTAAAGCCTAAAACTATTTCAGCGTTAAAAACTTCGCTTGCCGCATTACATTATTCGCATTTTCGTCGCGTGCAACTCTTGTGAAAAAACAAAAATATTCAGTGCCGATTTAGCGATAAAAAAATTATGGGGTTTTACGTGCCAAAACCAGTTCTGATTATGAGGCACGCCGTAGTGGGGGACTCCGGAAATTTGGACCACCTGGGGTTCTTTAACGTGCACCTAAATCTAAGTACACGGGTGTTTTCGGCCGATTTAGCGATGAACGCGAGAGAAATGCGTGAGCATTACGGAGCACCTCTCTCAGGTCCCGGAACCGTAACTTAAACTGCCTTCACCACATTGAAAAGTGTGTTCAGGAGTTCATTCGACACACGTCCCGGCCTCTCCCAGAAGCGAAGTGCAATTGACGGTGGTCCAGAGCAGGCCACCGTCAGTTTCATTACATAAATATATATACCTCTACTACGTGATCGGCTTCCCACACTTCACACACACATACACTTATACATTTTTTTTCCTACTTTGACACTTCTAATGCTAACGCATTAAAATTTGGCAGTTATAGCTCGAGGGGCGAAGCGTTGAGAGCGATATCAAGTTTTAGCGTTGCGCTTAAATTGTGCGGAGGTGCGACACGTTGTCGCGACACAGCAGGACCTCCTCTATTTAAATGATAGAGGAGGAGGCGCTGGCTGGGCAGCAGAAACAGCGCCCTGACAGCTACCAGGCGTCTCACGACGCTGGCGTGATTGGGAGCGTTGGCCAGCGGCGTTGCAGGCATCGGAACTTGATGATGCAACGGATCGGACCGACATTAGACAGTGCACTGTGAAATATGAGATGACGTTAGCCTGTCGTTTACTGTCCGTTCTGCTCGGAGCCGTTCATACACACAGCAGCAGCAGCAGCTCAGGCAGGTACGTTATAGTGTGCTTATAGTGGCGTCCGCGCCCAGCAGCTGATCAGATCAGCTGAATTCAAAAACGCCGCCCTGGCGCCGCGATCGAGGCGACTGAGCGTAGCGTTAATGGTGAACAGCTTCGTCGTTGTTGCAAACCAAACGCACTCCGCGTCTCTGGAGGCCCTCTGACACTCGGCACGCGAGCGGCGAATTCGCGATTTAGCGGGATAGCACCACAACGGCGACGGCGTTCTTGCACCTATAGAGTGCCCGTGTAATCGCTGTCGCAATGAAAAACGGTGAAGAACTGGCGGAAACAATAAGGAAGAGTTGAATTGAATTCTGGGGTTCTACGTGCCAAAACCACGATTTCATTATGAGGCACGTCGTAGTGGGGGGACTGCGGATTAACTTTGACAACCATGGGGATCTTTACAGTGCCTCCAATGCACGGCACACGCGGGCGTTTTTGCATTTCGCTCCCATCGAAATGCGGCCGCTGCGGCCGGGATTTGATCCCGCGACCTCGTTCTTAGCAGCGCAACCGCCGCTAAGCCACTGCGGCGGGTAAAGAGAAAGAACTGAGCCCGTATTCAGAAAAAGAAGAAAAAATAAAGCCTAAAAAGCCTAATAAAAATAAAACACACGAATTGTTCGTAATTGTTCGAGTTGTTCGTACTGGCAGCAAATGCTTATGGTGGGCATATTATTAGCCAAGGCGGCCGACCAATGGCAAAAAAATCACTTACAAACGAAAAGGTTCGTGAATGCAGGCCCTGATTTGGTAGAAGAACTGACATAGTAAATAAAGAAAAAGAAAGGTGTACAACGGAGAAGCGCGGAGCGAAAAAAAAAAATCACCGCATATCCACGAAGTGAATGATGATGAGTGGGCGCTGCACCGGGGCATCATTCGGGTAACCGTAAATCCCCCCCCCCCCCCCCCCGTATCTATACAGGGTGTTTCCGCGAACACTTTCATAATTTATTTAAGGTTGCCCGTGGCAGATAGCCCAATTCTAGTTAATGAGCTGGTCTACTCGAAGAGGCGGACATTACTTGCACAAAAAATTAAAATATAGAATCGACTAATTAGCAAAGACTTTCTAATTAAGTTTTTAACTAATTAACTGATGGTCCATATTGCAATTTACAAATTGTAGCCGTGGAGTTCACAAGGTGGATCCACTTAGAATTAATTCTCAGAATGACACCAGTTTCGAGATAATTCCCGAACTTTGCGGAGAAATGCATTGGCGTTCCAGTTAATTTTGTGCTTCAATGCAAGAAGTGACGTTTTGTTAAGAACCTATCTGGAACGCTAATGCATTTGTCCGCAAAGTTCGGGAATTAATATCTAGAAACTGGTGTCATCCCGAGAATTCGTCCCAAGTGGATCCGCCTTGCGGACTCCATGGCTACAATTTGTAAATTGCAATATGGGCCATCAGATAATTAGTTAAAAAAGTTGTCGCAGTTTCACCTGAAAGGTGAAGCATCAATTGCGATAGCAAATTTGTAGAGAGATATACGGAGTAATGATATTAGCTTTATCAGCTGTATAAACTTGGACATGCAGCAGCACCGGCAACGCGCCGAACTGTTGTCGACGCCGTCGGCATTTTGCCCGCGTTCGCTCAAAATGCGTGCGGCGTTGGTGACTGTTGCCGGAGCCTCTGATATAAATAGGCACTTGGTGCCGCAGCTAAACGTCGCCTCCCTTCCCTCCCCCTTCCCCCCCTCCCCCACGGCCTCTCGCGCATCGGAAGAAGGCGCGTTTGCTCTACATATATGGTGATTGTAAAGGAGGAAAGAGACGCCTACTTCTGCAGCCCTTAAGGAAGCACGGCGCAGAACGCGCGTTTGTTCTCCGCCGTGCGTTCACTCCCCGTGAAAGAGCGCGTCCCTCGCGCCCTTTCACTCGCACATACAGCGTTCGGCGGCGCGCGGCCACGATTTCATCTCCATTGACGTCATACGGAACCTCACGGCGACGGCGACGGCGACGGCGACGGCGACGGCAGAAATCTGCTTTTGAGTGTCCATATAATTGCTATCGCAATAAAACTTAATTAGTGAATTTCTGTCAATTATTCGATTATGCATTTCAATTTCTTGTGGAAGTAATGGCCGCCTCTTCGAGTAGACCAGCTCATGAACCAGAATTGTGCTATCTGCCGCAGGCAACCTTTAAGAATTTTTGAAAGTGTTCGCTGAAACACCCTATATATATATATATATATATATATATATATATATATATATATACTGTACATGTGTACAGTACACATGTACATGCTCTGGTATACACCGTATACATGCAAACCAGAGCTACGGACAACGGACGACGACGAGGGACAAGGCTCGGCCCTAAGGTGCTTCGCCTCTAAAACACAGGCGACCGTATTCGCAAGGTAACTATGTTTCGATACCAGAGTGGCGGGGACAGCTTTTCTAAGAGGTTGCTTATTCGACGACTGCAATGTTAGGCAGGACGAAACAAGGACCAGGAAACACGCACATGCACGCACGCGCTCTCTCGCTCGCTGGAAATAAGTGCCACGACGCGCACTGCTGACAGGCGCTTATCGCCTATGCAGAACGCAAGGTCAAGAACACAGCAAGCAGCCCCTGCATCTGATAAAAACGCCTGCCCCCGGACACGCTGCGGTGGAAGCACTTCCTGCTGATTTTGTGACAACCTTCTAGCTCCGGACATACGAGAGAGTTTTGCCAAGTAGCGCTAGAGGTCAGCTGGCTTCGTGCTGTCGTAGCCTGTTCCGGCTTCGTGAAACTGGACACTCAACGTATGAGATGAGTTAGATAACGCGCGTCTGAGGCTTTGTGCTTTTCATGCCTTGATTCGTCAGGTGCCCAACGTCCAAGAATGTGCCTCCCCTGCTTCTTGTTTTTTACTGAGGTAGACGTGTAATATTACGTGTCAACCAGTCTTATAGCCTATGCAAGTGAGCGAGTGACAGCTCTGGCGCGGCAAGCTGCTGCTTATGTGTTATACGGCACAATCACCTTAGTTGCACATTGATTCCCTACGTCCCTGCATTGTTTGTAACAACATTTTATTATCTGAAAGTGCAGAATTTTCCCTGGCCACGTATTCCTTTCAGCTCGCTTTGCAAACCACAGTGAACCACAGTTTGCCAAACGCAGTTTAGCACTCAAAACCGACAACGACGCAACGTAATTACCTGAACCGTTAATGCGGTGATGACATGGTAATGAATCTGCCCGCTGGTGCCCACGCGCCAGGTGGATAGAAGTAATGGTGAATTACAGAAGCGCAATCCTGAGAAATATGAGAGTGATGAGCGAGTTTTTCGTAACGATGAATAACTCGTGATGCGTCGATTCGAATCTGGGAGCTGGACACATAAAAATTTGTTGTCCTGCTGAACATTTTAGTCTGATTAAACACTTTTATGAAGGGATTATGTGCTTGGCCCCTGCGGGCTTTTGAAAACATTTTGGTGTCCCCTTTCATATTGCTCTCGACAGTACGTTTCATTCACAAATACACAAAGAACGAAATTTTGTGAACCACTAATGAAGTCAAGACGAAATCACACACTCGCTATGAGAACCGACCAATCGCCTATTATCTATGCACAGGCTGACGGGCTGTCTACAATTCGTTCAAATTCAACTCAGGTGGTATTCTCAACCACCTGGCCCATCCTACATCCTCCATGAGTACTTCATCATCTACCTCTCCTTCGTGAACGCAGCACAGATGGCGCGTAATTACAGTCACCAAATCTCTCAAACCATCACTTCTCTCTGTTCTTCATTTAGCGCTGTATTTAAATTAAGTACGCGCGTACGCTAAGTGAATGCGCAAGCCGGCGGAAGATGTATTTATCCAACGCATTCCAGATAAACACCTGCCGCGAAAGACCCTCGCAGTCAGAGAAATACGTAAGCAAACGAAAGACGCGCTATGGCCTGCTGTGCTTCAAGACCTCCTACAATGTCCGTGGTGCATACCGGATCGCGACACTATCATCGCGATCATCGTCGAAAAAAAAAAAAGAAAAGAAAGCTGGCCCCGGCCCACGTGCTGCCACGATATGGCAAACTTGTTTCAACTCCATGTCGAGGCGCACGCCGGGAACATGAACGGCATCAAGAGGTGGCCGGTGGTAAAACAAATAAAAGAAAGAAAGAAAAATGATGGCAATTTCGGAAGGGTTTCAACTTTCCAGATTGCGCGGACGTGCCCCAACTACCGATAGGTTTTCGAGATCAACGTAGGCCGCTTACGCGCACTCGCTCTGCCTATACTTGCTCTTCTTCGCATATTATTTGATAATCGAAGAAGCACGGTTCTCCCGTGCACTGATCTATTCGATCACAATTTAAGTAACTGCAGAAAAGACGACTTACTCTCGGTAGCGGGAACACAATGGACACTGTCCTACTGTTGTCCTTTCGGTATCTCTAAACAGGTGTTCTCGTCAGGGCTACGGGTGATTCGAAAAAAAAAAAAGAAGGTGTCGCGGCTTCTTGTATTTCCACACGACTGTGAATTCGTGGACAAGCGGCAGCGCATTGGGCGTTTTGGACAGCGGTGCCCAAGCGACGCAGCTACCTAAACTGCCGAAACTGGTTGGCAGGAAGCAAACAGAAGCCGCGAAACTCTCGAAACTCGTTAGTGCTAGGAGATCCCGCCTAATCGCTTTGACGCAGATTGTCACCATTGACGAATACACCGATACTACAGATTTCGCATCTAGTTAAAGAATAAACGAATCATTCTGTGCTAAACGGTTTCTTGTTTTATAATTTGTGCTGCTCATTTAGGGCTCGTATGTCCAGCGCCGTGTCATTAGGGACCGTACGGTGGCGGATGCGGTTGACAGCAGAGGTGATTCTGGCGTGCTCCTAAGCTTTTCAGTGAGAGACGGTGGTGATCTTTTCAAAAGCGCGTATGACACTCATACCAGCCATCGATCGGACACGTTCGCATTACCCAGCTTATAAGTAAGCTGCTGTTTCCGGATTCTCAGTAACCTAGTCAATTAAGCTGAATTGTGAATGGATAAGCGCGTTATATAGGCTAAGTGAGTGCGAATTTAAAGCGAGGTTTTGGTGTTGTTTCCTTGAGCGTATGCAAAATTTCACAAGCGTGCTTTTCCGCATGGCCTCGTCAAGCGTCGGCATCGGCGCCGTCGGCGTAACCGAGCGAAAGAGCACAGCGAAGGATGAAAGAGCGCACGCGGAGCGCAGCGGGGGATGAAAGACGGCGATAGCGAAGCGAGCTCGAGAAGCAAAGCGGAGGAGGAGAGTATGGCGAAATCGTGAGAAGAAAAGCGTAGTGCCGCGCAAGACGGGCTCTGCAGCGACGATGACTACGAGATGGAGCCAGGGTAGTGCGCCTCGTCTGTATGGAAACAAAGCGCTGCATGAGCGGAGGTCTGTCTCCGGATGCTGCTGTGAATCCCGCCCACGCGTCGCCCCCGCGCTGCCTCTCGCGATTTCCCGATTAGCGAGGCAGTCGCGCCACACTTCGCTCCGTTTGCAACGTGCCACGCGTGACAGATTGTCCGCGCCAGTCAATATGTATAGCGAAATGAAAACTCGAATAGAGCTGCGATCAAATTTCGCATTAAATAGTGTCTGAATCGACGGCGATTTTTTTGTCAGTAATTTTTTATACTTTCTGTCACATGGACCCTCGGCTTCGATAGAGTGGTTAGCGTGACGCCCGCCATGTTGTTTAGGGTCATCTTGTGCGTGCGGAAGCCCATTTGCGGAATTTCGGCGTGCGCTGAAGTCTTGTGCTTTCGACAGATGCATCAAGCCCGTCAATTGGAAACATGAATTCTAATTAGAGCTGCGAAATCTCGGTAAGCGAGCAGTGCATTTGAAAGTATTTTGCTTCGCTGCCTGTAGTGGAGGTACAACCGAAAGCTAGACAAGTTTGATTGCATAAATTTTGTAGAAGAAAGTAGCGAGCAGGAAAGACAACGACATTTTAGTGGCTGCTTGTTTTACAGCGAAGCTGTTTATGAGGACCCTGTGCCGTCGTTGTCGGACTTCGCTAAAGAGGACCACGTGACCTAGCGGTAGAGGAGAGGGAAAAAGAGCTCAACAGGGGGAAAGGTGTTGGAGTAACCCCTTTCCCTCTGTGAGAATGCTGTGAGGGAGTGCAGATGAAAATGAGAACGCGGAGGCGGGTTGACGTAAGTCGCGCTATCCAATACTCGCGTTGGGCGAGGGAAAGCGTGAGGCGCGCCAACCAATGGCGGTGTAGGAAAAAAGTAGGTCAAAGGAGGAGTGGGGTGTGAGAGGAGTTCGCGTTAGCGTTGGTTGTATAAACGGAGCTTTGGTCTAGGACTCTTGTCTCAACGTCGTAGAAAAAAGTGTAGGGAACGCACTAGGAACGCCGTCGGCCGTCAACGCCGACGCGTCCCATCCCCCGCAACGCGCTAGGAACGCCGTCGCCCGTGGACGCCGACGTGTACCATCCCCCGCAAGTAGCGCCGTTCGGGCCAGCCAAGCGGCCGCGAATGCACAGCTTCGCTGTTCGACCATCTTCTCGGAATGGAAGGGGCGGGAATTTTTTCGCTTGTGCTGCAGTGTTCGCACAGTTTGCCAAGATGCGGCTAAATACTTGGTGTTTTACCAAGTACTAGTACGGTTCAACGCAGGCCTCCCACAGTCTCGAAAAAGAAAAATTATATTGTACATTTAACCTCACGAAGCTGCGTAGCGAGTTATTAGAGACGTCGTAGTGAAGGACTCGGAATTTTGACCATTTGGGGTTCTTTAAGTGCACCCAAAGCACGGTACACGAGCGTTTTTGCGTACCGGCCCCATCGGAACGCTGCCGCTGCGGTCGAGAATCGAACCCGCGTCCTCGAGCGAAGCAGCACAACTTCATAGCCGTGCACTGAGCGACCGTGGCGTGTCTCTCACAGGCGCGAACGCACTTTTCCAGTCAATATCTATACGCGGTCAACGCGCACCGTCCGCGGCCGACTATAGGCCATTCGCTCAGTGCCGGCTGTTCTCCTTCGAACCATCGCGTCCAGATGAGATAGCCCATGAGGTCATCACCAGTATCACCCCCATCTGGTCGCGTATTCAGCGAAGACTGGGGTTTGCCGCAAACATTGCATACTCCACACACACGCCGCCTGCCAGCCTATGGCGCCTCTAAGCGTGATTTACTCACCGGGCCTGTTTGCTTTTGCCACACGCAATAGTTTCGCGCGCCCGGGCTGCATAAGCGGGGCGATAGGGGTGAGAGACACCGCACAACGCGATGCGACGCTGTCGCCCGTCCTCCTTGGCTTGTCGCGCACGTCGTGGCACTTTCAGCGCGCGCTTGGGTGCTTATCGGATTTCGCGGAGGAAGGCGAGAAGGCAGGTCGGCGCCGGGGACAGCTGGCGTTCAACGTGTACGTATACGGACTGCACTCGCTACATTCTCCATGCTTATCGCGCTCGCCGCGACCTGGGTGCTCGGATACGCACACTATGGGGAAAATGCTGCCGCCGTTTATTTGACTGTCGATGCTTCCAGGCGAGCTCGCGCAAGTACTGTACCGCACCTAAATGGGAAGATGGGAGGAGGTAGGCGCTGCTCTTTATAACGTAAGTTTTTTTTTTTTTTTCGTCTTTTACGACGCGAGTTTCTTGACCCGCGGTGAAAAAGGAAGAAAGTCGCATCCCCCCCCGCACACCGGACAGAAACACACAAACAAGCTCCGTTTACATGAAGCCGACGGTCGAGTCGATTCAGGGCCGCGATTTTGTAGCGATGCCTTATGACTTCTTCTACACTAGTCTTATCATCCACCGCTCACGGCCGGCTGATCCCGTTGATAACGCGAGCGGACCGTCGCTCTGACCACTGACAAAGCGCGATAAGTACGAGAAGGCATTATTACCGGAAAGACATCGCTACAAAATACCGGCCCTGGAGTCAGACTGCCTTATACACCGACTCGACCTGTGTTTACACAAACTGGATACTGTAGTGAGTCTTGATCTTAGCTGCCCCCGGCGTCGTTTCTTCCAGCCTGAGCCCGTCGTCGGTTACACTGTTCGATTACTGACATTTTCGCTTTGGTTTACATCCGTTTTACATTACATGGCACAATTAAAGCGGCGTGAGCGATCACAGTGTGACGGGATAACGTGTCGAAAGTATACATTGAAAGCCAAGTCGGCGGCAAAGTTCACGAATGTCAGCTACCTCCCACGCTGGCCACATGACACTGATGCTCTCAGAGCGCTAATCTGACGTTCGTGGCAGGAGTATTGCCACTGTCGGGCATGGTTTTTTCTGGTCAGCCAGAGTCCTTGGAGAGGTGCGCTACGTAACGAGCGGTTACGTAAGTGTGTATATTGGTTCAGCGTTCACATTGAAGCGCGGGCAAAGAACTCTCGACACTCAGTGTGTTTGACTCACGTGAGTCGAGTTTGAGTATTAGTGTGTTTTTATGCGACTTATGCACTCCTGTCGCCTTCCGTTGTACGCATTTCTTTCTTTATCCAAACAAAAGTAGCACCGCAATTGGCACTATTGCGAGAGGCACAAACAGAGCAAGACAAATCAACAGAGTTTTGGCTCACACCCTCAGCCGGTAACAAATTCCACTCCGATATCGTCCGCGGAAAGAAAGAAAATATAAAAAGGTCAGTCCCTGGGGACATATTCCCGAATTTTAAACACATGATCTCTTCGGGTGGATAAGTAATTCGGAGGACGCAGATATGACGAGGCCTTGATTCCAGTCTGATTATTGTATATTCTGTGAAAAAGCTTCAGACGAAGGTTATTGCGGCGTTCGCTTGGAGGAGTCCATCCTATATCTCTCTTTAATTCCGTTGCACTGTCGAACAGATTGTACCACCCCAGAACATACCTTTCAGCACTGGGCTGTATGCGTTCCAACGCTTTAATTCATACATATTGGGATGCTTATGTGAAAATGAGTAGCTGGGGCCACTTGATATGTGCCAACATCTCCTAAACACGACTAAAAAAAAAGAAGCTCTCGTGCCAGAAACCTGCTTTCAACATTCATACCATCATGTTTGTAAAAGTTGATCTGCAGTTGCAGTGAAAGTATTTCGTCTGTAACGTGATAAACTGGTATAATTTCTAGGGCTGACACCTTCCGAGCTTCGCCGTATGACTATTCGTCTTATTTTGCCAGCACAAAAAATAGAAGTCTCTACATAGTTTTTTTTTTTAGCTCGGAATACAGAATGACGTCACGAGAACCCACAAGGGACACACGCGTCCACTCATGGACGCGTGTGTACAAAAAAGTCATGCAGATCCAACGGACATGTTGAAATTTATGCCAATCGAAGCTTAAGTAAAGCGGCTAATTAAATGCTTTACAGCTCGGCGATGCGTACATTTGGTGACGACAAGTGTATGCACTGAAAGCAACATTTAGGGATTCTGTACCTCTTGAGCCACTGTGGGACATGCCCATTCTTGAGGATTGCCCACATCCCCAATGGCACATACCGAATGGCCAAACAATGAATCTGTGTACTACAACTAACAATTGTGTTAATACATCGGTCTACTTTGGAGAGATTTGTGAGCCGACATTAAAACGTTCTGGTTTTATGTAGCAATCGTACACAGTGAGACATGCCCACTCTGGAGGATTGGCCAAGAACCCAGTTGCACATACTGAGTGGCTAAATCAAAGAAAATAAAGTATATCAAATAGTCCGCTAACTATAATGAACCATTCCATTAGCAGATCGGCGTGCTTTAGAGGTACCTGTGAGTTAACATTATATAGGCAGGTTTTATGTAGGAAGTTATTTGTTAGGGCTCAGATCTTAGGTGCCCGTTCCTGCGTTGAGCGTTGGCGTGCCTCGGCGTAGCGGAGCGAACGAGCACAGCTAAGGAAAAAAGATCAAACGCGGAGCGCAGGGGGGTTGAAATACGGTGAGAGCGAAGAGAACGCGAGGAGGAAAGCGGAACAGGGTCCAGCGGAAGCATGAAGACGAAAGCGGAGCAGGAGTATATGGCGAAATGGTGAGGAGGAAAGCGGAGTGCCGCACGAGACGTGCCTCACGGCGGCGACCAGGCATGCGGCGTGCGCGTCCACCGATACCATATATGGAAACAAAGCGCTGGCGTGGGCTTCAGACCCACTGCGCATGCGCTACTTCGCCTGCGCCGCCGCCGCTAAAGAATTCGCTCCGCGCGAGCCACGCGTTCCCGTTTTCTTTCCGAACAATAAGCTACGCAACCGGTGGAAATGCTTCGTATGCCGCCGGTGCTGAACGAGCTGCCTGAGCAGAGGCTCAGCACCGTCGCCGAGAGGGCCCTGTCGATCAGAATTATTTTTTTTTGCCACAATATATCGCGAATTCAAAACACCTAAACAGCAGCGGTCAAAATTCGCATTAGGGAGTATCGTAATCGTTGGTGAATTTTTTGCTACGCAGAACGGAGCTGGACATACGTGGTCAGCATACAAGATTTATACGATCCACTTCTTCGGTATATTATGCAAGACAGCAGAACTCAGCCAGCAGTCTCGTTTAGAAAAGTTAGAGGCACTTAAGTCTCCTGACGTGCATCGAATACGAAAGCATGATGACTCCCCCGCGCGATACTTTTCACTTGGTCATGTGCTCGAATGGGGCATTGGGGAAAGTTAATTTCGAGAGTGGGCCACTCAATTTTGGGGGGCGGGCCCAGTCAATTTTGGGAGAGGGCTAGGTCGGTTTTGAACGGCGGCCAACTCAACTTTCTAAATGGGCAAAATCAATTTTTTTGGTGTGGGACACGGGGCCACGGCGCCCACGCCGTGGCTGTTCAGCGTGGGATTTCGCAGTGCGAGCCGCAGCAGGTCCAGCGCCGGGAACGTGACGTCAGCACTTGGTCACGTGGGTTTTGGTACCATCGGATGTTAACGCCGGACGCTCGCCGCATTTTCCGCTTCATGGGGCATATAAGGCTCTCGCATTAAAAGTCTGGAAGGGTTCGCAAAGAAAACATCGCTTTAATACATATGCGCATCTGGAGCCGCATCGCGGCCTCGTGCACGTGTGCGGAGCTCTATATACGCGTATATGTCGAAACTTAGTGCCGTAGAACTTGCCCACGCCTTTTCCCTTTGCTTCTTTCATTGTGTCGCGAACTATATGCCGAATTCGTTTGCTCTCTGACTTCGCTCTAGATTATCCAAAGCTGTGACGTTTCTTCCTATGGTATTATATTTTAAAGCGAAAGCTTTACTAACCTAGTCGAGCCGAGTTTCGCCGTCGCCAGCAATTTGACCTTCATTTGACCGCAGCTGCGCCGTAGCCGTGGCAACGCTACACGTGACTCGCCGCACCGAGCTCCGCCGCCGCCTGCTTGGCGCATGCGCTCTCCGCAGCTGGGTCGCCGCCTGACCAAGTGACTCGCCGCGCGCCTGGCTAAGAGGAGCGCCGCGCTCGTGCGAGCTTGGCCATTGATGAGAGCGAGGCCGGGCCTTCTTCTCGGAGCGTTGCGCGGTAGCGGGAGGCTTTGAGCCGTCGTCGGCAAGCGGCGTCTGACCACCCCGCGGATATCGCCCGGCAAGCTGCTTCACTGGAGAGCGTCCGGAATGCCAAGCGCGCGAAGCTAGCGTCTGAGACTGAGTAAGAGCGAGCCGTTCGGCTCGCAAAACGCCAGAAGCGGGACCACAACCGTAGACAAAGGCAGGCTTTGGACGAAAAAAAAAAACAGTAAAAACCAAGCTTTCGCTTTGCATATCCAGGGTTAGCTGAGCTAAGCCGTAGCAATTTTTTCTTATTGTTATTACTATCATGTGAAAAGGGATAGCCGTAATGTTGCCATTATTGGCGACTAAATTCTTTTCTTCTAATTTCATTTCAGTAACATAAAAACTATGACAGAACTTCGCACCGCTAACTCTCTTAAGTGCGCGATTAGCATACTTATAATGTGACGTCTCGAAAGCTGGGCGCGCGCGTCCGTCACAGGCCACCTTGCACACTCTCATTTATCAAGGTGACGTTTCTATACATCGTATCTCTTACAAACTTGCGATTTCGTGCACACTGTGACGCGCTCAACACACCTCGAATTCCGCCAATAATGGTACTAAACAAATGCTAGACCGATGGTGGGATTGAACTTCTGTCTTCCAGCACAGCACCCCAATGCTCTAATCATTAGGCCACGATCGCACTGAATTCTCTAGTGCCACTGCCGCTGTTTGAAACGTCGGGCGATCGAGTGTGACACGTGCCAGTCGCTTGCATTCATTCCTCGTGACAGCTAGCGCTTTTGGACGCTGTGTTAGGCCACGGTCGTGGTTAAAATACACTGTCTTTGGGATCGGCCTTCGTAAGACGGAAACCTACAAGGTGAGTGCAACCTGCCTATAATGCTATTGCATTAAAAGATACGTATGCAATTATTTGTTTTCACAGTACATAATTCTTGTTGCCGGTACGATTTCCGGCATGGGAGAATTTCTTTTTCTTTTTTTTTTTATTCTTTATTTTTCTGCAGCGATCGGGCGTATCGCGCGCATAGAGACGCCCCCACCTTCGAAAAAGAGAACGCATCTAGACGGCTGTTGGCTGTTAGAAAGCTTGATGGTTGTTCAGGCTATGGTCAACACCTTGGCTATGCACATGAGCCGTATCACTAGGTACATGCGCCCGTACATTCTTGGCTTTAGGCGCATCAGATTGCTTACTCACGTACGACACATTTCGTTCCAGGCCGTTAAGTGGTATACCACTTGTGCGACAGAGATGGAGCATCGATAACAAAAATACGCGTACGTGAGATACATTTTGCTTCGCGCTACGAACTCATTGGATGCGGTAGCTCTTTAACACGCACATAGACGCATTGAAATTACACGGCGTAGATTCGGTTTCTTAATGTTCTTAAGTGCCTTAACCAGCAGAGCACGGCAGCAGCAAAAACGCGTTCGCGCCCACTTGGATAAAAAAAATATAAAAAATCTAATTACGTGCTCGTCACGGCGTAGTCTCTGAAGCGCCGCCTCCAGAAGTGTTTTTCTTATTCCCTGCGTGTCGTACGCCTGGCGAGACATGCGTAGCGCGGCTCGGCCACGCGAATACATCGCGCGTGACGCTCAGCGCGAAGGAGCTACAATTACGGACGGTTCGGTCTTTTAACACTGTAACTCCGCCGCACGAAACGACACAACGGCGGCGGCCAAGTAAAAGCGTGCGGGAAAGGCCAATCTTCTAGCGTATTCATCAAAGCGTTCGCCCCGCCGGAATGCGACCAGAAGAAACATTATTACCGATAAGGAGGAGGTCTTCTTCACTTCGGGTTGAAAATGCTGCGCGGCTGCGCGATTTGCATGCAAACGAACGCCGCAGAGCGGCATGTTAGCGTATGTCCCGCGCTGGGGTGTTGATAAAGATCCAGTTTAACCCTTTAAAGGCTAAATTATTCCATTTTCGTTTTCGCTTTAGAGATACGGGTTGCATAGGTCTGCACGTGATGCGAAAAGAACAGGTGGTCTATCTAAGTAGCTCCCCGTATACTCCAGTTTCAGCAAGTCCGTGCAGTGGAACGAAAGCTATTCGTCGCGTTAGCCAACCAGAAAAGGGATGTGAAAGGAGCGAACGCTCGCGGTTTTTGCGGGAGAAAAGAAAATTAATAGAGAGTCTTGCACCGTTCGGGTTCGGATGTATACTTCTATGCTCTGGCGATCGAGACGAAAGGTGAACGTTCCTTCGTGACTTATGAGTCTCCGAGCAAAACAGCTTGCGCGTCGTAAATTTAAAAGGATACTTTAGGATAGTGGAGAGGGCAAGAGCAGGTTTTGAGTAGCGCGATCAATTGGCGAGTGGATACATTTGGACGGGAAGAGAATACAGACCTCAAGCGGAGCGTTCGCGAAGGGCCGTAAAAACCAGTTTCCCACTGGAATATCCTTTACGCAGTTTCATTTTCACGCGGGTAGGCGATCCCACAACGCCTTGCAGCGAAAAACACGAGCAGGATGCTCCTATCTCCGAGTCTACGTTGAGGGCACGCGCTGGCGTTGCGGAAGCCGACCTGACCGACAAGCGGTTCAAAGCTTTCTGTGGATCTATAGCACTTCAGGCTTAAAGGAACACTAAAGAGAAAAGTCATTTCTTCTGTATCAGTAAACTACTTTACTACAATACCAGAAGCATCTCTCTTGCCACGATAAGACGCCTGGTAAGCCAGAAAAGGCGCAAGAACAAAAGGCGGCTGGCCACGCCTTTCTGAAGTTCCCGCACCAGCTCGCTGTGGCGTCATGGATTTTGACAGCGTCTGCTAGGGCCTAGTTAATTCTTTAGCGGTAAAGATAGACATCACCGTGTTCTAAAGGAGCCAGAGATTGAGCGTGGCGAGTTTCTGGAGCTTTTGCAGAGCCAACGCGGCCTAAATACAAAACGCACCTTGAAATCCGTGACGTCACAGTGTCGTACCGACGTTGGGGATTCGGCGCGAAATTCAAAAACTGAAACATTGACATCCATTTTCTCTTCTAATAATGAACCTATTCTTTCGAAATTAACGACAACAGAGTTTTCATAGAACGCTTTATCCGTCCAAATTTATTTAGTGTTTTGCTTTAGTGTCCCTCTAATGTCCGCCGGTGTCCTTCGCATTCATTGACATAATTGACATAAACAAAAGAAAAAAGTCGCAATGCTCCGTCAGGATTCGAACTCCGGAACCACAAATTGGGAGTAAAAAAGGCTACTTGCAGGCCACTCCGTTTTACAGCGGAGCTGTTAGAACCTCGCTATAATGATCATTCCTTCGTCCGCAGCTTCACCGAGTTGGGGGAGAGAGAGCTGAGAGAGAGTGAAAGCAGAGTACAAGAATAGCATCGCGCAGCATAGCGGATGTGAGGTGGAGAGGAGTGAGGCAGGTGGTAGTGGGATGCGTAGAGCTGCTGCCGACGCCGACCGCGTTTCCCCGCGTTCGCGCCAAACGCGCACGGTGTCCGTGACTGCAGCCGATGCCTCTGGCGGTGGCTCGGCAGGTTTCGACCAGAGAACTGGACATTCGTCGCTTGCGAAAGACTCAAGCGAGGGATTGCTAATCTTAGCGTTCTCAATCTGCACTGGCATGTCAAAAAAGTTATGCGTGGCTCTGCTATCGCAAACACCAGAGACCAGCGGAGATGGGGGAAGCCCAGCAAAAGTTAGACCAAGTGTGGTTTGCCACTACTTTACTAGGCTTTTCTCAGCTCCGCTGGTCTCTGGTGTTTGCGATAGCAGAGCCACGCATAATGTTTCTCTTTTTTCTTTTCTTTTTTTCACCTTCTTCTTTACGGTATTTATTAGAGGGATGGACATGGTCAGGCGAGTATTAAAGTAATTGGAACACAGCAGCTGTGGCCGAACTAGGCTCCTAGGCTGAACTAGAGTTACTATATATGACTCCCGCAGGGAGCCATAGGGAGCATATAGAGTAACTGTAGGCCGAACTGCATCACAGAACTGCATCCCTCTAGCAGCCCCGAGCCGGGAGGTCCTGGAAGGCGGGGGGGAGGGGGGGGGGGGAGGGAGGGAGGTTACTGAATGAGTAATACTGGGGCCATGGCAAGTCTAGCTTCAAAGCGATTTGAGCATTACTCGCTTTCTTGCACCGGAAGGGGCTCGATTCGCGACTGTGAGGGTCCATTTGAAAGTCTATTTATTCACACCTCTGTCAACATCTTGGCTACTCTTAATCATTTTTCTCTCCTTACTTTTATCCCCGACTCAGAGTAGCAGGCTAGAGAGTCAACCTCAGGCCAACCTCTCTGTCACTTCTTAAATGAACTTCTGTGGTTGCTCGCGGAATGGACCTGCAATTACTGGCACATTTAATCTCTTTTCTTTTCCGCACCGAAGCTACATCCGGCGACAAATGCGAATGTGCGAAGGCGGCTAGATCTTTAAACGCTACGCACCTAAACGTACAGGAGAAACAAGCACAAATACCAGTCGCGAACTAAATCAAAGGTGCCTGTTCACAGCGGCGCACGCCACTCCCAGGAAGCCGGTGCATCGATGCGCGGCGTATTGGAATTCCGAGGACGAACGGCTGTCGTTCGCCTCTTCTGGAGCCCGTGTAAAAAAAAAAATAACAGGGGGGAGGGGGGGGGGGGAGGGGGGGCTGGGGGAGGCAGGAGTCCGAACGGCATCAGGGTAGCAGGCCGCGTTTCTCAGGGACGGCGCTTCCGGCAAGCGTCGGGCAAGCGGTCGGGCGTCGGCGTGATAGATGCCCGATTGTCCCGGACAGGGCGGCAAGCGACGCTCTCCGACGCGATTTAGGAAGACAGTCGCACAATGGACCCCACTGTGGAAGATGAGGGGCAGCGCGGGAGCTCGTGTATGTACGCCACGCTGCCTACCGCTGGCGTTACCGGTAGGCCTGTGTGCGTAAGTGAGTGTACGCGTAGTACACGTTGATTCCGCTCTTGCGTCTCGGCTATACCTTGTTCTCTTCGCGTGACTTAGCGGCTGCTCGATTGCATGTTGTGAAAGCAATAGTGAGTGAGGTCCATCGTTTGGTTTTACTGTTCGTGTGATTGCGGAAGACTGCGCTATTGCTATTGTTGGCAATATGAATAATATCGCGATCACCAGCGTCGTTGCCTACTACTGCTATGACGAATAATAATAATAATAATAATAATAATAATAATAATAATAATAATAATAATAATAATAATAATAATAATAATAATAATAGAGGTGCAACCAAAATGGTGTGCTGGCAAATGAAGAGATCGAGGGAGGCTCCTAAACGACAGAAGTGATGTATGTGATAACGCACACACGTAAAGAGCACGGCATATTAACGCAACGCGAACACGTAAATACAGATACATTTATGCGATTGCAATGATTGTCCTCGTATTGCACGCATGCCCAAAGACAGCTCAATGTCAGCTCCGATCTCGCGCAGTGCACTCCGTATGAGAGAGACAAACGAAAGCAAGAAGGGGAAGGAAGTCAGGTAGAACAGACAATCTGGTTTGCTACCCCACACTGGGGGGCGAGGGAAGGGGGGGGGGGTAGAAAAATAAAGAGACAAAGATTCGGTTGTTTATAATAACTGATGTGTTCAATACGGACAACGGCATTTCTGTGTAAGCAGGCGAAGTTTTGTAGATGCATCTGACCTTCACAAGGAAATCGATTCCTGGGTGCTGTACTCGTGAGCTGATTAAGTAACGTCATCGGCGTGGTCGGTACCCATAACGCAACAGCGGCCTGGAAGGCACTTAGAAGTGATATGATATTCTATCTCGGCCAGGCTGTTCAGAAACTGATTAATCTGAAACACCAGTCCTTGTGGTCAGCGCCGCGGATCTGATAGTAGATCTTCGAGAGTGAAACCTGAAGGCAGACTCGTGCAATGAGCAGAGGTCGTGGCACAAATACGTGGGGCACCTTTACGATGGTAGCAAAGCTAGATAGTGGAAGCCAACTCAGACAAGTTAACGGATGCACATGCTTAGAACTTCCACGGTAACGTGTGTTTGTAACGGATGGTCTTGGACTATTGCAAATGTTGCCCCTGCTGATGCGCACGTTGGAAAACCAAGATAATCTCTCAGAGTTCAGGCGTGAATAGCTTGTAGTGCACCCATATTTGTCCTGCAAGTGTTGACCAGTACCAGCTGGACCATGGCCTATGAATTCTTACATGCACACGACCACGCAAGCCCTCTTGTAGTTGTTGAAGGCGACTGGACTGTACGACTGTTAGTGACAGCGGACATTCCTCTGCAGATGTGTTCACAATGAGTGATTCTTTATTATTTTTCTTATCTATTCTTCGCGTCTATCTTTCCCCTTTCTCCCTCCCCAAGTGTAGGGTAGCCAACCGGGCACGTCCTCGGTTAATCTCCCTATCTTTCCCTCTTCGTTTCTCTCTCTGCCTAGCTGTTTCATGTAGGTCACATGACGGCTCCAGAAAAGGTCTTAATCAATGATAAGCCCAAGAAATCTGAGTACTGACATAAAAAAAGTCCGTTGATAGCGATGGCGTTGATTTGCGAATTAACGTCACGAGTGCACATTTGTCTGCTGATACCTTGAGGCCTTTGTTCCGATGGTGCGCCGTTGTCAGAGTAGCAACATTTCTGATGTCTTGCACGTATATGACGACGCGTCACACCCGAAGTCAAGACGCGTTCGCCGTTCGCACAGATATTTAACCTGATTGTAGTTGGCAGTTGGTCAACGAGGACAATGAGTGTTATGTAGGGCTTAGAACGCCTCTTCGAGGAAAGCCACGGCAGTTGTAATGTAGTATGGTGGGGCCGTATTCGGGCTTAGTATGGATGGATGGATGGATGGATGGATGGATGGATGGATGGATGGATGGATGGATGGATGGATGGATGGAAAAACTTATTTTGGTCCATTGGGTCGCGCTAGTTTCCTAGCCCGAAGCGGGCCGCTCCCACGTTGGGACCGAAAGTCCTAGCCTATCGGCCGCTTCGCGGGCCCGTTGGACTGCCCATAGCTGTTCATCTAATGTGAGACTGCGTAGAGCTGCGTCCCAGCGCTCTTCAATGTTGTCCTTGTCGCTGCGTAACGCGGAGCAACGCCAGAGCATATGACTTAGATCTATGGTGTCGTTACATTTATCACATGTTGTATGAGTAGAGATCTCCGGATAGATCTTGTTGATTAATAAAGGGTTCGGATACGTTCTCGTTTGTAAGAGCCTTAGCGTAATGGCCTGAGCTCTATTTAGTTTACTGTGCGGAGGGGGGAAGACCCTGCGTTGTAGATAGAAGTGCTTGGTTAGCTCCTACGTGAGGAGGTGGTCCTTGCAATCAGGAACCTCAGCATATTCTTGCCTTGTGGCTGCACGGTTGGCAAGTCCTCGTGCAGAATTGTGGGCAGATTCGTTGAGGTTAGCGGGAGCACCGTTGATTTCTCCCATATGAGCAGGAAACCAGATGCTCGTGTGTGGGGTTCGGGATTAGTATGTATATTTCTTTAAAGGGATGCATAATTGGCTGAACCTATAGTAATAAAATAAGGATGACCGACGTACAATCTGCGTTGTGAGCCGGCCTCTGACTACAGTCGGTCGTGCTGCAGACCTCATGACGAAGCAATGTATTTTCTCTTCCCTGCTTAGGTGCCTGCTTCCCTTAGAAAAAAAAAAAAGAAAAAAGCTAAGCCGAAAGTTCACAACAAGGAGGAACAGCACAGAATGGTCCTCTATCACGACTCCTTTTGCAGGTGCAAAAACTTTCCGGTTCATGCCCTCTGGCTTTAGGAGCCAAAGAAAAACATGAACAAATGGAGACACAACAAGTAAGCCCGTAAGCCAGTGGAGAAACGATGCGCTGAGCAGCAAAGCGCAAAGGCCAACGTAACGTCTCTCTTTTGATCAATGACTTTGTCGAGCAGTCCGTTCAATGGGTTTCGCGAAGAGAAAACTATCTTTCGATTCCGAGAACCGCCTTCCCTCCTTTCAGCGGGCCGTTGGCGTTCGGAAGAAATCTAAGAGCCGCTCTCGCGCTCGTTGAAACGTGTTTTACTTGAACCAGCGTCGCCTTTGGCGAATTTCTTATTTTTTATCTTTCTTATCATCGAACACTGCCTCTCTTCGCGCGGAATACACGTGTAGCGTGATATGCGAGCGAACGCACGCACGTACACGCTTGTCTCTGATCAAAGATGCAAAGCCGTTACGCACGAAGAGGCGAAGATAGATCTTGCCAAACGGGAGGAAAAGCACCGCTCGGCAATGTTCCACGTTTCGTGATAACGACACGAGAGAAAGAAGTAAATCGCGCGTAAATAATGGAGATAAAGGCTGGTTTGCGTGCGCAGGAAAGTGGTTATTTTCTGACCTGTGTGTACAGAGGGTTTCACCTTGTCACAATCCGTACCGCCCTCCAGCCAGCCCGTCGGCCCTTTGAATACGAAAGCCTCATCCCGCTCCGGGCTTTCTCTCTCTCTCTTTTTCTTCCTAACGCAACGACCTCAGAGCACGCACATCCTATTTCAACGCTTTTCGTTCGCCTTGATTCCATTCGGTTCCGGTGACATAAGTGCCGCACCGGCGGCTTTTCGAACCCCTGCTGCATACTATGCGCTCAGCAGCAAACACACGTAACGTAACTTAGAGGCTATAACTTCCCCGTTTAATATTTATACCCCGGTGTACAAACGAGTAGCGAGAAATCGCGTGCGCGGATTAGAGGCCCTATAGGAAGAGGATGCGCTTTGTTCCTGTATCTTGAACAGCCTTCATTGCTTCTACACCAACCACCCCACTCCCTCCCTCACCTTCCTTCTTTTTTCCTTTCTTTCCGTCTACTGCTTTGCTGCGCTAGCAGCACGCACTCCATATACATACAGATGCTCGTAGCTGGCACGGAAACTGCGGTTCCCCTTTCAACTGAGCCTACCAGCTCTCTGTTCCGCAGAAAGCCATGCTTATGTCGACTGTATGTATGTGCAGCGAGACCGGCGCGCTTCGCATAGAGCATATACGCAGCTGCCGGCCAAGGATCTCGGAGGCGCCAGCGAAAGAGAGCGAGAGTGTGAGGCTGAATGCTGCTGCAAGGTTGGAGAATTCCTTGCGTAAGAAGTCCTGCGGATGTTGCAACGGTTTGGTTTGTGTGCCTCTGTGTAAACGCAGCCTTAAAGCAGGAGCGGGTCGTAATACGGCGCGTTTCGTCGGATTCAGTGCTCTCACCCCACCTTTACCGCTGTTCCCGCGTCTTCTGTGCCTTTGAGGATGGTCGTAGTCGTCGGATTGTCTCTCGACTACGTCTTCCATCGCGCCTCCTTTTCACGTCAACACGTTCTCGTGGCGTGTTCGTGGCATTTTTGTGGAGGCCACGTTTTCAACGCGGTATGCTTCTTACACCTTATACTATAGCCGGGTTTCTCGTTATAACGCTCAATGTATGTGCCGACGTGTTTCTAAAAGCTACTTACTCGTTTTTGTTATCCAAGGGATGAGACTATCCGGGGGCCGAAGCCGAATAAACAGGGTAGTTGGAGAAGCCCTTGCAACCCCTAAAGTAGGAAATAGCCCCCCCCCCCCCCTTTTTTTTCCCTTAATCTTTTATTATGATCACCCTTCCTCTCAAGAGCAGATGAAACGCCTTGGGTGGAGAGTAGCCGGGCTGACGTTATTTCGAGAACGAGGCTTTCTGCAAGGTGCCAGGAAAAGCTCACTGTCGACAACATTTCTATATCTATTTTTCTTTTCCTTTATTACTTGAGAGTATAAGGCGTATAATGGAAGGATGCGTGAATGGGTGAGAACGCCAGCAAGTGTTCAGTGAGCCCATTTATGCTGCTGAAAAGCGTCCTACACGCGTAAAAGCGGCGCGAGTTGCGGGTTTGCATTGTACCCTCGAACTTGAAATCGCAGAGACTTCTAGCAAATGCGCGTTTACAACTCTTTCTTTTGACCGCTTGAAAGCGGCTGTTCCTGAACGAAAGCTTCTCCGTTTTTCCTTTCTTTTTTCTTCTTTTTCTACTGCACCTTTCTGTGCGCTTGAGCTCTCTCTGGCAGCGACGACATAGAACAAGCCCGACCTGACAACACTATAGAGCTGTACAAGCGTATTTTATCACTTTCGCATGAAACAGTGTCACTATTTGCTTTCATGGTGGTGAGTTTATAGTTTCTTGTTGTTTTCTTTTCGTTGATTTATCCCTCATCGTGTCGTTCTTTCCCCTTTACAACTATAGCGCACACATGATGCTTCCTTTCAAGCTTATCATTTTTTCTATAATACTTCCTTGAATCTGTGCCCTAAACATTCGTGCTTCTGGTGGCTGTTCTCAAAAGACCACTTATTCAAGGCAGCCTTAAGGTTTGAGAGATGCGACTATCCACCTTCTTACTTTCTCTTACTTTTTTTTTCTCCTTGGTAAAACTAGTTCGTGGCAGAAAAAGGAATGCCAAGGGCCATTCTCATTTACACCTTATACGTGAAAGGAGTACGCGTAGCACGATCCAATCTTCACTCTTCGGCCACCTGAAAAGCCGGTCCGGCCTTTGTCTCCACGTTTGAGAAGATGCTAAGTAAGGATTCGTGGGGGAGCCGTGGGGCATGCTGATGAGTACACGATGTTGCGTCCGTTACTGCAAGTCAGTCCGCGCACGTAAGAAGGCGAATGCAAAAACCCGCGCGTGAAGATGACAGTCTGTGCAGGTCTATCGACACCGCAAGGCACAGCAGTCAAAATTTCCTTTGTGTTTTGACTAGCGTGACAGAGTACTACTATCTTGCACGCTTGACAAGGCGTCTTCCATGGGAAGAATAAGGCCGTTCGAGGGAAGGTTCTCGAGCGCTGCTGAGGCTAGGTGACTATAAATCGTTCTGCTTGCTGCTCAGTAAAAAGGTCGAGGATTCGATTCCCAGCCACGGTTGCGGAAACCACATCGATGAAGATTAATCCAAAGCCTATTACTACGGCGTGGTTAATCAAATCAAATCAATCAATCAATCAAAAGATAATAGCCGAGCGCATACAATTTATGTAGGCGGGAGATTGCTGCAAAAAAAGAGGGATCTAATGATACTCTATTCTCACTTAGCCTCATCTAGAGTATCGATTTCTTAGCACACGGTAGCACACTGCTATCGGCTAAATATTCTCCGAAATGACGACTATGAGTCGTTGATTGGTTAGACATTGCACGAACGCTAATGGCCAACTTTTTCAAGACTCGCTTATGCATCTTTATCTGCGCACGTCAGAGCACTAGTATCGAGGCGTGTTGGAAAAAAAAAAAAAAAAAAAGCAGGCAAGCAAGAGTCGTGCGGGACTTCAAACGATTTCCTCGACAGAAAATGGCCGTGTTTCGATAACGCTTAGGTATGGGAACAAGATGGACTAACGATTACACCGCAGTAAAAGACACCAGAGCTATAGCAGAGACAAGACAAGAAAAAGGTGAACGAGGGGATAAACCGACGGTAAGGATGCAGCTGTTCCCTTTGCGCTGATTCCTTGCGTTTGAAACGCTTTGCATAAACGTCTACAGCAGTATGATCGCTAGCCGCATCTGCTCCGGCCATAATCACGAGCGCCGCATGCTAAACGGGCGGAGGTCAGAAACGAAGGTGGCCAGTCAAAGAAGGCACGAACGGGTCGTGCCGTTTGCAAATGCTGTGTCTTGCATATCGAATGCAACGCCATGAAGATTACGAGACAAGACAGCGCGCGCTGTTTTCTCAGCCTCGGGGCGCAGGTGCTGATTTCAATGCCGAGTGTTTCACTTCCAAACTCGTAATGACAGCTGCTCGTTTACGAAATTTACGACCGAAGTCAGCCAAGCCTTCGAAATGCGTGCAATCTTGGCGCGCTTCTGCAACGCTCTGTTAGCGCGGGATAGTTTGCAAATTAATTGAATTCCGCGGTGTTACTATAGGACAAAACCACGATCTGATCGTGAGAGGCGCCGTATAGTGGGGGAGTCCGGAATAATTTTGACTACCTGGGTTTCTTAAGCGTGCACCCAATACACGGTGCGCGCGAGAGAGAGAGAGAGAGAGAGAGAGAGAATTTCGACCCAATCAAAATGCGGCCGCCGCGGCAGGGATTTGAACCCGCGACCTCGTGCTTAGCAGCGCAGTGCCACAGCCACTGAGCCACCGCGGCGAGCAGTTGGCAAATTCTATTCCGACAAGTGTAGCACGGAAAACCATAAGGCCATAAGCGGACGTACACACCGTGTTTAGAATAATTTACGTCCGCTAGGTTGGCCGCTCTGAACTTTCATCTCCGAAAATTTAACGCAGTATCGATTAATTTGTGAAGTAGGAAAGTGACACATCTAAAGTGCGATATGATAAAACACGTCTTAGACGGCGGCGGTAATGTTCCTCACTTTGTTTGGAAAATATTTTATTATTAAAGTTTTCCTGTTTTATAAGTCTTCGTTTCCTTTGGCTTTTCTTGCTTATAATTGCCCTTCACGAATAAAGTTAGTTGAATGTTAGCAGTTGTAGTGCGCAGGCTATTGTTCATGTTCTGTTTCTCAATAGTCTCTTGTAAGTCTCTAGCAAACACGAACAGATCGGCGGCAAATCACTTATCTGCGTTGAATTTGCCATTCATCTAGGAGTTCCACACGCGAGCGATATCAAATTGATATCAGTGCCAAGCAGTCGTTTATCTCATCTGACACAATATTCGCAGCGAGATGGCCAGGCTGAGTCATTGATTAAGCTTAAGATTTATTTAATGAGCAACGGATTGCGGCATTATGAGGTTGAACTAATTAAAAGTGTGATGCGCAGGCACGGCCACGAGCAGAAATGGACGAATGCGGCACGCGTAATCGGACTACGCATAGTAATATTTCGTTGTCAAGATCTGGGGCCGGATTCACAAATCTTTTTGATCGTAGAAAGATGTATCATTTGCCGGTCGCCTCCGCTCCTACGATTTCAGTCAGCTGGTCTGACGAACTGACTAATTTTGCTAAATATCGGCTTGTTAAAGCGTGTTTCTGTTTGCTATTGGCAAACGGTTTGCTATCTGTTGCTCTTTTTTCTTTTTCTTTACCCTCGTGTTATCTCGTTGTTTTTATGACTATTAGTCAAGAGACACGCACAAAAAAAAAATAATAAGACGCTGCCTTTAACGAGAAAGGTGTTATTGTCGCTGACCGCTTAGCGAGCTACTCTAGATCAGTGAATTGGAACACATGATGAGCATATTGTCACGTAGTAGTGACGCTGAAGTAAACAGTCGTAAAACTGTGTATGACGAAACTGATTTGACTAATTGATTTGATTTGATGAAACTGATTGAAATAATTACAGCACTTCGGTGAATAAATGTGCCGTTGTAAAGTTAAATGAGTTTATCTCCATACCATCCATGAGCCCGAATGCAAAGTCCCGTGTGGTAATGACGGCGTGGGCGTAGCTTATTTCGGGGTCATTGTTACTGATGCATGACCAAAATGTTAATGTATTGCCGACGGCGAGAACTATTATTTCACCGAGAAGACCAATTAAACAGCACGTTTCCGTTCTTGTTTTCGGTATTGCACGTGAGCCGCAAAATGAACTTCTCAACTTGCCCGACTTGCCGACCTTTACCGGCCGCAACAAATCCGCTTAAACGAATTAAATGGAGAGAAAAAGCACACACGCAACGACGCAAATTTCAGCACACCGGTCTCAAAGCCCCGTACTTAAGTTATTCATAAGCGCAACCAAGGCGCTCGCGAACAGTGATGCATCACCGAAATTAAGGCGCCTCTAAAGTCCGCAAGCGCGCGGCAGTCTTGCGGAGTCACGCCACCGGCGAAGTATAAAGAGTTCTAAGCGGCCTGGCTACTTCCTCAGCGGAAGCCACTCCGCCCCTAGCTTATAGATGCCTCACTGGGCTCTTTTTCTTTTTTTTTCTATTATTGCATCCTGCTTTTATTTTCTTCTCTGAGGCACAGATATTACATAAGTTCCTTAATCTCTATCCCTGCGGACATCGAGATAGATGATCTGCATCTGCGGTATCTCCGGCTTGCTCCAGCTACCTACCTGTCTGCATCCATGTAGAATATTGTGCACCCGCAATGCTCAATAGCTTATGGTTGATCTGTACCTACACGTTACAATGTTATTTTCATACGGATGCAAACGTCTGTCTAGTTCAATGATTCTAAGTGGAGCAGCGCATTGTTTAGCCATATCCATTCAAGGGTTTAACTTATTCTTTTTTTTTTATTACGATACTGCCCACGTAAGACGTAATTATTGTTTTGATTATTGAACAGCTGGGTGTGGCAATTGCTAGCGGATTCTAGAATCTCCAAACGCCACGTCATGTGTAATCACGTGTGCGATCATATCTCCCCCACGCTCAGATCCACATCCACATTCGAAACGCGCTGAGAGTATATATGAAGCGCGCAGATGATAAAACTTAGGGTGTAGCCCTCTTTCGTCACTTCATATGTTTTTTTTTTCTTTGACTCCTTCAAACATCCATCTACATGGAAGACCTCGCCGTACTTCCACCCAAACTCCCTCTTACCGTCTGTTTTTCCCTTAGAGTTTCTTTTCCCTATTAGTTTGCGCTTCAATGCATTTCTTTTTCACGTTTACTCCTTCCTTCCTTAACGCTTCGTCAGGTTTAAATGCACTCCCTTTATCTCCCCGGTGGAAGCCCAGTGTATCATAAATCGTGCGCAACGTCCAGCGAGCTAAGTTACGTGCGCTGCAGCCCTGCCATCGCCCCTCCCCCTTTCCCTTATGCTCCCTCTTTTTCCCCAGCGAGGAATGTCCCGCACACGCGGTCCGCTTCCCTGCCAAGCAACAGACCGCTCTTGCCTCTTCACAACATCACCTTCCCCCTCTCTTCCCCAACTCGTTCCATTCCCCTTCTTTCTCCTTTAAATTTCCCTGTTTGTCCCTGCGCTCTTCATCAGGGGAAGACGCGCGCCAACCCTCAGTATGCAAATAAGTGGCTCCCGGCGCCGTGTGGCTGCGTATAGAGCGCGCACTTCCTCGCGTCTCGCGTCCTGTTGCTGCCGCCGTCCTGTAGATGCGAGCGCAGCAGGAGCCGACGGGGCGCGCCGGACAGCGACGCTGTTCCTATGGGGGTCACCGTCGTTGGCGGAGTGGGGGGCGAGAAGACGCGACACCTAGAGGGACGGTAATTCCTTGCCGCGAAATTTGGCCCGTTTTATTTGCTTGCGTTTTATTTGCTTGCGCCTCGCTTTCCCCAAGTACGGAGTGCGTGCGACGGCTTGCGCCCGTCGTCTGGGGCAAGGAGTTATTTCGTTAGTGGCTTCCACGGAGCGAACGTCTCCCGACGTTGGAGGCAAGTTATGATAGGCACCTGCCGAGGTGGCACAGCGTATATGTGGAGTTCTACTGCTGAGAACGAGGTCGCCCGTTCGATGCCCCAACCATTCGCAGCCAGATTTCGACGGGGGCTATCGTGGAAAAATAAAGCAGGAATAATAAAGTAAACCAAAAGTGAGAGAACGACCGCTGCATCAAAGCTATTGCGGCATTGACGCCGGTTAGAACAAACCTAATGCAGTGCTTATCGGGAATCTGTTCTTTGGTGGATGGTATAATATTGATACGTTGGGTTGTCGGTGAAAAGGCGTGAAAGCATTTCTCTCTCTCGTAAGCAGTAGCTAATTGGCTCGACGAGACATAGCGAATGGCTTTTTGTTTGTTTGCTTGCTTGCTTGTTTGTTTGTTTGTTTCTGTCCATGAGCCAGCGCACTAGTGACGTCACGGGGCTCTTGTTTATAAACATGAAAAGCTTCTCTATAGCACGCCACAGACCCTGCATCGCACATGCCACCAGAGGCGAAGCAGCTCCGTGGGCTGGGAGCTTCCTGGGGAAGCTGCCGCCGCTTCCCTGTACTGCAGCCACCTTGGTAGAGGAAGAGATGGGCGGATGGGAAGGAGAAGGGAGAGGGCACGTGACAGCCATAGCCCCGAGGTTTAGCGTAATTGAACGCTCTCCAGCGGGAAGCCGAAACGTCGCTGCTCGCTCGGTTGCCAAGCGGCCGTTGTACACCGCGAAGCCGGTTAGAGTGTTAAACTTATAGCCGCCGGGTGCATCGACAACAGCAGCTCCGTTTTGCGGACGACCTGCGTCGGCTAAAAGGCGTCGAGCTGCTGTGACGGCAAACAGAACGCGCGGCTTGTTTAGTTTCTCGCTTGCCTTTTTTGCGTCCCCCTCCGCGGTACCGTGGGCTGTGCGGTTATGCAACCAAAATGCAAGTCATGCGGCTTCCTCTGCGAGCAATAAACCCACGAGGGTTCTCCGTGTACACTGTTCATTCTGTGCCGTTTTGCGCGGGTCGCGTAGATCGGTCTTTCTGAAAGGCGCCTTTGCGTGTTGCAAACTAAAGCATCGTAACAAGACGCATGTCGCATCTAATTACTTCCGTCAACACAGTACGCGATGTGTGTAGTGTGTGGGATGCCTTATAAATGCCGGTATTTATAAAAAGTAGAATACCGCGAGGTCTGCTAATGTACGCGATGGATAGATGGATTTTATGAGCGTTCCCATTGGAAACGGGGAGTATACCGCTGCCACCAAGATGTCTGTTTTTACCTTTCTGGTGTCTTTATTACCGACCTTTTTAAGATCGTTCGTGCTAACGAGCCATTGCAGTATTTCATTGCCTTGTACAAAAATGTCATTTTTGTTTTTGTGTGTTTTCTACCTTTACGTTTGGCGTACGGAAACGCATGGAGTGTGCCCCTGTCAGAACACTGGGAGAAGCCCATACCTTTCCCTGTCTTTGGTGATTAGCCGAGCAGCGCAGTCAAAATGACACCTGGATCCACACACAACAGGGGTTGACTCGCAACGGTATTGTGGCATCAGAAGCTCAAAAGCGCCATAAGTTGCGGTTATAGTTATTAGCGCTATTAACTATAGTTGCCACGGGCATTATAAAGCGCCCGTGGTAAATATAGAAAAGCTGCTTTTTTGCATCCTTCCCTTTAGCAAGGTCCAAAATTGTCAGTTTTCCTTCACGCTGTTTCGTATAAGAGCACTGACTGGAGGATCCACGCGGTGATTCATGACCTTGCGTAGCCAGAACTTCAAAATCACCGAGAGCTGTATGCGATATGATACGGGGTAGGAAGGCAGGTAGGTAGGTAGACTCATCAACGCTTAAACAAACGCTGAATGAAAATAGGACGAAAGAGGCTACGATAACGACGCTGTGTTGATGCAGGGATCTGGATAACACCTTCTCAACGGTGTTTGGATTGGTTCCGCGAACGAAGACCACGAAGCGCACAGGCTATGCTGCCGCGTCAAACATATACCTGCTTGTATGCTGGCTTTGGCAAGTGTTAGCATACGGAGGTGGAACGGGGGCGTGAAGATGTTTTTTTCTTCTCTTACTTATTTTTCTCGGCCATGTGCTTGAGACGTGCCGTTGAACGCAAGTTGGGAGAACGTGGAGAAGAGAGAACTGTTCCCGTGCAAGGCGCGTGGAAATGAGCAGGGGTAGAGAGGGGCTTTTAATGGAACATTGCGAGATTACCTGCATCTATATATAGCGACAAAAATCGTTGACAGCATGCTGACGCATAGCTGTTGTATGTATCCCGTCACGCGGAAGCGCTTCCGTGTACGCGAAAGTCCCTATATTTTTACTTGGATCAGGGGATGCTCAGATCGTGCAAGACAAGGCTAAACAATGATGGAGGCGCCGAGAGCCACGCGTCCTGAATTTCGTTGTAAATGACGTGCGCTGGAAATCGTAGGTAGTTCTGTCACATGTTTTGAACGCTGATCTCGTACATAGTCGGGCATAAGATCAGCCGTGACGGGAACTTGAGATTACATTCATTCCATCTATGAGCACATTTTGTTTCTCCAAGGCGCGGCTATAGGTCGAGTTTTTTTTTTTTTTTTTCACGTAACTTGCGGCAGACTGTTTGCCACCATCCATCTGTTCAGCTCGTTCAGCTCTCCGCTGTTGAAGTTAAGGATCACACCATGTCAATGGCTCAACGCTTTCTCTCTCTCCGTAAAATGGCTACTAGCTTCGTTAAATAAATAAAACAAAAACAAGAAACGAAACTATTTGCTCCGACGCACTTTGTTTCGTAGAAAACGTTTTTAAAACTCCTGGGTGGCACCCTTCCTAACACTGCGGTGTACAGAAAAGAAAGGCTGGGACAACAACATTTTTCTCGTTTCTTATTTCTTCTTCTTTTTTATGAACGTATGACAAACTTTGTGAAGTCATTAAAGGTACTCTTATTTAGTCCGAACAACAGGTAGACCACACGTTCACTGTAACTCAACATAAACGATTCCCCAGCACACGAGAACGTTAGGGAAGGTGCGCGCGAACGTGGCTGGAGGCTTCGTTGCAGAGGCTCCCCCTGATTGGGGCTCCTATACACGTGCCTCACGGGTGGCAAGCCGCCTCGTTTGCAGGCGCTATTGTTTTAATCAAGTTTTAAAATCGACCGCGCAGCGCCGAAGCCCTCTTCCCCAAGAGCTACAGGCAAGCAGCCAGCCTGTCAGTCACGCTATCGAGCAGCAGATTGGGGAAGACGTTGCCATGCGCTCGCGGTCGGGAACGCAGCGCTCTCCTTACGAAAGTTTACGCGAATATACGACAGTATACACAGCAGCACCCGGTCGGGTTCGTCTTCACTGCCGCTTAGCGTGGAAAACCAGCCGCCCGAGCCTTCTTCTACTGATCCTTCTTTTTTTTCTGTTTGTGCACAAGCCTTCCGACTCTCTCATAGTCGGTACAGGTTACATTACGCGGCGTCACGTTTTCTGGCGGCAACAGCGCGGGTGAGAGCGTGCGCGATCGGCCCTTCCTCCTCCTCCTTCTCCTCCGCAGGCTCTTTGATCGATCGGCTCGGTCCTGTTGCTGCTCTGCCAAACTTTTCTCCGTACACACCAGCCCCCCACAGATGTGGTTATACGCGCCCAGATTCCGACGTATACAGTCTGCACGTATGCATGTAAACGCAGACCCCCCCCCACCGCCCCGTCCTCCTCTCGCGTCAACCCTTCCCCTCATGATTCTGCATTTCTTTCTTCCTCTTTCGTATGCAGTTTTTCTTTCTTTTTCTTCTTCAAGAGCTCCTCAGCCCTTCAATCTCTCTTTGGCGCTCCACACTCGTAGCTAGACTTTGCCTTTTCCTTGCATAACACCGAGTATTTTTTTTTCCCCGCGTTCTTCCCTTTCGTTTTATTTCTTTGTCTCTAGATCCGAGGCAGCGAGCTCGCCGCCGCCGCCTCCATCAAACGGTTGGCCAACGTAAATTAGGATTAAGATTTTCCCTAGAGACGCCGGTCGCTCCCCTCGGCGATGGCGCGCGAAGGTCGGCATGGGGCATCAGGGGAGGGTGGAAAGCGTTCGCGTTTTTATAGAGTTTCCACAGATAACGACGGCTACCGCAATCGGGAGAGCAGATTTTCCGGGCGCGCTGTCGTCCTCTCTCTTTCTCTCTCTCTTTTTCTTATTTTCTATCGTCAATGTCAGAAGCACTGTGCAAGCAAAGGTCTACAACGGAGAGTGAGAGCGTTGCCGCCTAGCCTGACGCCGGATCCGTGCTGTCACAAAGTGCAAAGTTTGATTTCGCCGCATGCTTCCATCGAACGAGGCTGGTTGGCATGGTGGAGTCTGGTTGGTGCGTGTGCGTGCGTGCGTGTGTGTACGCGTGTGTGCGCGTGTGCGTGTGTGTTTCTGTCTGCCTCTTTCGCTGGCGGGCCGGCCCAGCTATTGTGTATTTCGTCTGCTTGTGTACCAAGGAATGATGGCGTCAGCGTGTGATACTGCGGAAAGCTTACAACACGCACACGACACGAATTCGCGGACACGGTGTGCACAGCGGCGCACGTCATACATATTTCCCTGCGCTAACGTCACTCGAAACCACCTCAATATTGCCATTTGTGTATAATATGCTGAAAGTGTTATTAAATCCAAATAGACCAGACGTAGGCTGGTAGGCTAATCTTCGCTCTTCCTCTGTTGATAAATGTAATTAGGGAACGAAACTGTCATTTAAAAGCCAAGCAATATTTCCTCATACCTTTATGTTTAATACCGTTTAATACGGCAGAAGGTTTGATTTATATTCTATATAGCGTCGGAGGTCTTGCAGTCTCTCCATAGATTTAGCTAAAGCTAGCTTGCCACTGATGTCATTTTCTATTTCTTTCCGAATGCAGTTACATTTAAAAACCACCCCTTGCTTAGCTACTGCCAGTGGCACAGTCAGAAATTTTTTTCAGGGAAGGGACACTCGATCAAAAACGGGAGGAAGGGGGGGGGGGGGGGGGGGGCACGTGCCTGGTGTGCCTCACTCCTCACCCTCCGCCCCCTTCTCCCTTGGCTACGCCCCTGGCTGCTTCCAAATGTGTGCAAAATTTGTTACGTCCGAAGGAGCTATCTTTCGAATTTCAAGTGTCAAACGACGTAGAATATCTCCTCTTCTCGGAAAAGCTTTGTTCTCTCTCGATGCTTTTTTTTTTCTTAAAGCGAAGCTTGAATTGCCTACTTTTCCGAATTTTGCGTAGCTGACTGACTTGCTTGGCCGGTCGCTATCTCGGTAGATATATACTGGCTGTTTCAGCGAACACTTCCAAAATCTTTAAAGGTTGCCTGCTGACAGACAACACAATTCTCGTTCATGAGCTGGTCTACACCAAGAGGCAGACATTACTTGTACAAAAAATTTAAATGTATAATCGACTAATTAACAAAAATGTACTAATGAAGTTTTTCACTAATTCGATCCAGTTACTTTCTATAACGTTATTCGTTTATTATATATAAATTAACTGAATATTACATACATAATAATATTCATTCCGTTATGTCCATTTGTAAATTAATTCTATGACACTATTTACAACGTTCGCGACAGCTTTCCTTCATCGTACCATAGTGGTCCTCGGCGACTTCAATTTCCCAACCTAACGTCGCACACTGACCTACCCTCGGTGTCACCATTTTCACAAGAAGCTAAGCAATTTTTAGACAAGTGCTCTGTCTTTTCCCATTTCGCAACTGGTAACTGATCCTACGCGATACGGTGCTAGTGCAGCGATTACCTTTCTTTGTAATCTCGAAGCATCAAGTGTCAGGTAAGTTGAACGGAAAAGCTACAGCTTCGTACTCAAGCACTTCGGCCACGCCATTTGAACCTGAGAGTTTTCTGCATAATTTAGTAGAATGGAACTCTCGCGCTATGATCATTAAGCTATACCATGGGAATTATGGTTAGCACGTGGATTTGTCTGATCTTCGTGGTTGAGGCTACAGACGTTCTTGTAGCTTGACTTACTACGCTTTATCTGCCTTTATTGGCCCCCAAATTCCGAAACAAACATATTTTCTAAACGCAGAAGGCAGTGAGACTGCGAACATGCATAATCATTGCAAATTGTTGTATTTATAAATTAATGACTTGCTGAATTTTATCAGTTTGCAAACGCACAAAGCCGTGTGAGTTCAGACAGACGAAATTTCGGCTAATCCATGTATTATACGTTAACTGCTTCTCCTGAGTATCGAGACCTCCTAATTCCCTGGCGTAGTGGATCATTCAATACACGCAGACTTGGAAAAGTATATCCCTCACCAAATTACGCTGTCGGATTACCTCTCTGAAATTTTACCTAGACAGGTCTGGTTTGAGGCAGTCCCCGCTTTTGGCATATTCTATAATGAGGAGGAAACAATAGAGCACTTCTTTTTGCCGTGCCGCCACTTCACTATACTGCGAAAAAGAAAATATTATTCGAAAGCTTTCTGACGACTCCCGTTAACCGTTCATTTGGAGCTTCGACTCTCGGGTACAGGCACACGGTTGTTTGCGCCGCTGTCCAGGAATTTATAATTGATTCCAAGCGATCGCCCAGATAAATCAGTTTTTTTTATTATTACTACATTTAGTACATATCAATTCAGGCTACGTCATTCATTTTTATCAATCTAGCACGTTGAATTCATCAATGATTTCACAAATTTCAAAGTGATATTTAATTTCTATATTCATTAAGCCTTATCCACCTGAGCCACATTGTCAGAGGACAACAACAACAACCATCACTCCCATGCCACACCGTGATCGCATCTCCCGTAGACACCAAGGCCAGAGTTCCCTGTATAGTAATTTTTGTAAGAAACAGATTTGCACAGCCAAAGTTGCCCTTGGAATTTAGGAAGCAAACTTTCGTACCGTTGCACCCTGCGTTAACACGCTACATGTAGGCGGGAAATTGCTTGAGACGCTTACTACAACAGCGACCGCCACGTTCGTCACACCTTTGCCCGCATGTTGCCGTGAATGGTGCAGTGAGTTCGTGAAGAACAAACCCGTATAATGCAAGAGTAAAAGCATTGCTCATTTTTTCCCATATGCCTATTAAATATAGTAAAGTTGCCTTCACTGCAGGTGCAGGGGACGTGTTTCTCTTTCTTTCTTTTCTTTCTTTTTTCCCCCTTCTTTTTTTTTTCCAGAACCAAATAGAACTTTCTCCTAGTAAGCATTTTCAACACATACTACTAAATAGAGAAGTTGTGTCCAGCCTCAGTTTGTTGTCTTAGCGAATACGGAATATCGTTTACACCTTATAATTACACAAGCTTTAAAATTTCTGATAAAATGATTACCTTATAGGCAAGTTATGGCATCTTTATGCGAAACCAAGGTGCAAGAAGCAATTATTTCATAAAAATGCTTAATGTATAGCCCAGGAGCTTTTTCGCTTGTCTTTTTTTTTTATCTACCACAGCGTTAAGATTGCGTCCTCAATGTTTGTCTTACAAGTGACCATTCTTCAGGATTAGCCCTCTGAATAGTATAGCCCAACAAGTCCGCCATTTTTGAACGGTTCATGCACGGCGCTCTTGCTGTCGGCCAAATTACACATTTGTAAATAGATTTCACTCTATAGAATAGAAATGGCATATACGTGAGCTGGAGGCATGTGACGTTTTGCTAGCATTTGCACACATTATAAAGCAGTTCTCTTACATAAGGCTTCACACTTTCCGGTATCAGCCTGGGAAAAATATTTGCCGATAAAAAAAAGAAAGAAAAAACTGTCAAATATGCTAAAAACGAGAAAACGCCGTCTTTATGCAGTCCTTTTCTGTCTCAATACGACCTTTAACTCATCTTCCGCAAATGAATTTTAGACCCTAATTACGACTTGAGAGTGTATATCCATGCAATAAAGCGACTAAGTAATGACACTAGTTTACCGGGGCTGTATCCGGTACATTGGCGACGAATGGCCGGCGCCGCATAATCTGGTGCCTGTTTATAATCACGTACATGACGTAACATATTTCCTTCCGTGAAAATTTGAGTGCCAGGGAATAGCGACCAGGGCCGGTATTTTGTAGCGATGCGTTATGCTTTATTCTATACTAGTCTTATCATCCACCGCTCACGGCCGGCTGATCCGGTGTATAACGTGAGCGGACCGTCGCTCTGACCACTGACCAAGCGCGAAAAGCGCGAAAAGGCATTAGCATCGGAAAGGCATCGCTACAAAAAACCGGCCCAGGGACCCGTATAACGTACAATTATTCCATTCTGACTTAATTCCCATCTGTCAAATTTACGTAACCGCTGCCGCAAGCATCAGGCGGTCACCCGCAGCGTCGTTTAAACAACCCAATGAAACGCACTCCTAGGTTACAGGAGGTCACTTTTGTTTATCTTAAAAGCAAAAAGCATTGCCTAACTTGAGAGGTCTTTCTTATCTGGTTGTCTGACAAGAAAGCGAGCACAAGTATGGGGACTTTAAGCACAAGTGGAGAGGGTATCGGTGCGCCCGAGCTAGCGCAGTGAAAGTAGGCAACCGGACGAGTGCCGGCGTCGGCGATTGGCCCGCTTCATCTTGCTTAGCTTGCGGTGATTAGGCGAAAATTTCGGCGGCGCGCGACGAAAGGTTAGGAATGCCGGTAAAACGGATCCTCAGCGAAGAAGAGTTGGCAGAACGATGTCGTATACTTGCCGAAATGACTCGACAACGTTACATTTCCATCGAAAAGCGTTTATATATACACAGATAAATTCATTCTCCCCGGCAGCTCCGAGCAGACAGTACCAGAGCGATCGGTGGGCAGCCATCTTTTATTGCTTTCTGAAAGGGGCAGTCTCCGGCTATTCCACCAAAACAGCATATTAATGCAATTTTAGTGCGCACACGTCACTTTGACGTGGTCGAGTTTTCGCGGCTTTGTGACGTCGCGTGACAGACCGGCGAGGTGGGCGCAGCCTGAAACATTTTTGACCAATCGTGTAGGGCTAGTGGCTAAAATGGAATAGAAACAGATTGGAATTGCTTTACGCTATAACGCCCCAGCTGGAGCCGCAACATCGGCCGCACATCATGGGGCGAACATTATAGGAAAGGCCTACGTACGACATACAAATTAGTCAAGTACCAGTAAGCTTCGCACGATCAAGTTGGAATCAGCTATGCAATCAGCGTTCGTGACGTATCAAACGGCTATTTTAGTAAACCTGTTCAGCACGGCACTTGGTATCAGAATTTTCTGGACAAATTGAGATATAATGTGTGTGCTATCTTATTTTAAAAAAAACTCGGCAATCACCGGTATTTCAAGCATCAGGGTTTAGATTCGCAATTTATATCAATAACTGGGAAAGAAAATAAAGGAGCTTTCGCGGTCATCGGAAGAGTTAGCAAAACCTTTCTATGACATAGACGTAAGAAAGCGGGGGGAAAAGCTCACCTGCCTTTCAGGTCTCCCAGGAGCCCTTCGTGCCAGTCCATTCGTTCGAATAATCCATATCAGACGGTATCCGACAGACGACATAAACACAGCACAGAGATATTTTGCACGCACTCAACGCTGAACAAACATGTAGACGTAATCCAGGGGACAGGCCGTGTACAAACTGTGGTATCTGAACGGCAAACATTGACCGCACACACGCGCACGCAAGGATTACACCTTGCCACAACATCGACGTTTTCCTTGGAGCGCGATCGCGAGATGATATTCGGTACATGTCGACACAATCATGGCTGCCAGCGGAACATTCGCACCCAGTTCGAGTGTTCCGAACATGGCGAGGAGCAGTGGGTGCGGTCAAGAAAGAAACAAGAGTTCGAGGAAAGAAAAAAAAAAAACGTAGGCGTGCCACGAGAAACATATTCGCGGTAGGTGGAAACGCCGAGATAATACTTGCAAGCAACGGAACCGCAAATTTCGGCGCGACCCCACCCGCTACTAGCAATCAACTGACACTGCATCGCTCTGAAGACGGCCGACGAAGCAGCGCACACTCGTCGGCACAGCCGATAGCCAACTGCGGGGAAGCACGAGCCGGTTGCCGCCTTTCGCGCCGAGCACCGCGGCTTCCCCAGATCAGGGAGCGAGCGGCGCGCTCCCTAAGCCTCGTCCTGGTACGGACATCTTGGAGCGCGCCATGGCGACTGTGGTTCCCTATGGCGCCTTCCCCGCCCGCGCTCCGAAATCCCTGTCGCTCGCTCGCTTGCAAGACCTGTAACCGCGCGGCCGCACGGCGCGTCTGCTCAGTTCTCGGCAGCTTCGCTGTTGGTGCGCGCGCCTGGTGCTCCGCTGATGAGACGACGATCAGGCTAGTTCGTGCTCCGTTCTTTGTTTAGCGTCGAATGGGCGCGCAAGCGGTAACTGAGCTGCTTGTGTCCCTCCCAGTTGGCAAGTCAACTGCAAACTTATTTTGCGATTGCGTGCTTTGTCCCTCTCTCGTGCTTCGCGCATGTTTCGCGCCGAAAGACTTGTGCTGCGGCTTGATGACACCTCGCGCCTTGTGCTGTGCATTGGACTCGTCTTCTGAGCCGCACAAGCTGAACTTCTTGTCCTGGCAGTGCACAGCGGATTTTGTATGGTTGTGGCATCGGTTTGTGACGCTTGAGAAGAATGTGAAAAGTTGGACTTGGCGGAGCAGTGTCTTACGTTTTTCTTTCCTCGTGAGCGTTATGATGTAGTCGTCGGTTCCATAGAAGTTGATGTTTTTCTTAGTTCAGCTCATTAGACAGCAATGTTGGCAGACACAGTGCACAACTGCACAAATGACGAAAGGGAAGAGAGAGAGAGAGAGAAAAAAAAAGAAGGAAGGACATACACCGGGGCTGTTTCAGAAATGAAGTTTAGTAGAAACGTAGCTGCTATATTAGTTATCGCATGTGCAGGAAAGGCTCATTCTTTTTAACTATCTCTGTGTACGCGCTCTTCCGACGCCACTCACGCCCGTGAGTGCGCTTCCTTCTTTCCTACTGTAAGCTTGCATCAATTCGCATCCGAGCAACTGTCTCCCTCGTTCTTCTTTTTTATTCTTCTTTTTTTTTCTCGTGCATTTCGAAGCTCGCGTCGGCATTCAAGGAGTACCACTTCAGTGGGAACTTATCGAAGCCCCGCGTCACAATGGTATATTGAGTGCTTCGTCGCACCAGCGAGTCCGAAGATACCACCTGTTGGAGGTACCACTTCGTATTTTCACAGCACATTTGCACGAGCATGACTCGTCAGCATGGGCATGGTACTTTGTGAAGTTGATGCATCCGCTAACCTTCTACCGCTACCGCTCCCAAGTATACGCATGCGCATTTGGCGGCAGACACTGAAGATAGAAACGATATGCTAAAAATATACTGATAAAATGTTGCTAGCAAAACTCGGGTACTTCCAGCATGCTGTGTGACTGTGAAAGAAGTGCGCATCCAGGTTCCATAGGCGCACACGTAGTAATGAAGTGGTAGGCGCAGCAGTGTAGTTTAGCGATGGTACCATGCGGAAATTCCCGTTGTCTCTATGTCCTTCATCAAGGCCTAGTGTTGACTCCGTATACGTACCTTCATCTGCTAATTGACAGCTCCTCGCTGCCTCGAACCACCCGTGTATGTTTAAAGATACACGGGAACAGGCTCTTCACGTTTACTCGCAAGTCGTGAGAAATAAGTTTTCTTTCACACACATATAAACACAGGTGTTCGCGTGTGTGCGCGTGTATATGTGCCTTTTTCGTCCGTGTCCAGTTAGCGCCTATTAACGTTGTAATGGATTACCAACGTACCTACACTGCCACTCAGGCGATCTTCTGAGACTTTAGCTTTAGTGCACTTATATTGAACTTAGCCTTCGGCAGTGTCTCTTCAAACCTTAAAAAAATATTTAATGCCAGGCCTGTTTCAGCACAGTGACTCTCGATGAGCGCTTCTTGTTAAGGTCATTTCGCACGCCGTAGCACGCTGACGCTTGAATTAAAATAGTGTGCACCTAATCGTCGCACACGCACCTACGTCGCTGCCAGCGCGCTTGAGGAGACGAAATAACTTTGCTGTGCAGTGAAGGCTATTTAGAAACGCTTAGCAAATGTCCTGCGTATTTATTGCTCAAGATCGAAGAAGAATAAAAATCACTTTATATACAAAGCAACAGGTGCGCTTTGAAGCACGCGTGACGTAGAGCGCGAAAGAAACTTTATATCAATAAGTCCATTCGAGTTGTACTCCTTATTGACCTCCCTGTAAGACCCCCTATAGAGAGGATAGCAAAGATGATAGGCATTCCTATCCTCTCTCTTTCTTCTCTTCTTCGTCCTCCCCTCGTTGTGACACCGTGTTTGGCGCGATGCCACGCTGATGATTATTACCGCTCGCTTAATGTGTTAAACGGGACCTTCTTATGAAAGTAGCCTCAGCAACGTTGTAAGGCTAAATGTGCTAAACACCTTCCCTGGTAAAAGGGAAATTTAGGAGTTCCAATGCCAATTCATTTTTGTGTTTGCGAAAAACAAGAGCCATCAGTGTCAGTTCATAAAGCCTTTGGCATTCTCGGGCTGGCACCTGAGCGCAATAAGTTCTCACCTAATATGCGTTCACGCTGCCTTATTTGCATCTGCAAGACTGATTTGAGTTCCGTATAAGCTATACAAAACGTGACAAGTGGAGAAATACAACCGTTACAATACGGCAAACAGTAATCTCGCCAGTCTCGTCTTGAACAACCGAGTGCCTGTCGACCCTGTACAGAGTTGGACAAAGACTCCGCTAATTCCGAGTTTCAGCTGTATCCACGGAGGTGCGAGCGAGGAATCACCGTGAACCGGCCTTTGTGAAGCTCGGAGAGTACACCATCATCGCTCGATGCGCGCCCGTAAAGCCCGCCGGTCGCATTCGGAGGCACGGACGCGTCCTTTAGCGACGCCCGCGACACGCTGTGTATCCAGCTCGAGTCGCACCCTCCCTTCAAATCGTACATGCCCCCCCCCCCCCCCCTTCCTCCACCTCTCTTAACAAGATCCCTGTGTTTGGAGAAGCCGCGACGTGGTACGCGGAACATGCAAACTGTTTCTACGCGCCCGCCGACTTTCCCGGAGATGCGACGTCGCGTTATCCACAAGGGGACCGAGCTCGTATTATACGGAACCGCGTGCGTATTAAACGGAGATATGCAGGAAAGAAACGGTGATACAGGGGCGAGAGGGGGAGAAGGGTTGTGCGTGAGAGAGACGATGCGACTCCAAGCTCATTCGACGGGCACAGTCGCTAGGCGCTGCCGAGATCGATATAGCGGAACCGAAACGTCTCCGCGCCAGACGTGGAGGGCGAGGAGGGTTTCCCTTCTTCCTCCCTGGCAACCCGCGAAGGCCCCCAATTTTCAGGAAAACACGCAGCCACTCTCGCCAACCAAACATTACCTTCTCCCTACGTCTTCCCCTCGGCTTTATTTATTTTTTTTTCACCCCTTCCTGTACTAACAAGTTAGCTTCGTCCGAGCTGAGTTTCAGAGTCCGGGGACGGAGTTTCCCTCGCGGTGTCTGCCGCGTGCGCCAGCAGCGTGGACGACAGCGAAGCCTCCTCGTACTCCTGGTCTACATGTACGTAATACCCGCCCCCGTGACTCTCTCTCCCTTCGTTCGCGTCGCGTTAGTGCGTACCGTCTAGAGTCCAGTCTGCCTGGAGACGCCGACTCTATGACGACACGCGAAGAGCGCACATCGTCGTCGCTGCTCAACTCCCTAATGGGTGAAGAGGCTTCGGAAAGTCTGAGAGGGGGTTCCGGGGCTTCCGCCGTGTATGCCAGCCTGAGTAGAGTGCACGTTGTACAGTGCTGGCCTATTCCCGCCAAAGGAGCGGCCGTGTTCGGCGGTCGCGCCGTGCACGCGGCTGGCTGACAAGTGTGCGTCGCTTTAGACACCCGTCGGGACCTTGTTTCCGGGGAGGCGTCTGGCCGAGATTGCGTTGTCGGCGTTAGATCAAGTGCCTACGAGTGTGGGAGGAGGTGAAGGAAGAGGTAGGGGTAGTAGTTAGACGTTGACGCTTGTTCGCTCGGCTTCTCGATTTAGGGAGAGGTGCGTTCGTGTTCACGCAGTGATTGCTCCGGAAAAGGCTTTGAAAACGCCGCTCGCGTGTCTGGCTGGTGTGTGTCGACGGGAAGTTTTTGAGAATGCCGCCTCGGCGACAAGCGAAATGGCACGCGTTACTGGAAGTAGCGTCGCCGTCGATTGCTCCATTTTCGACTGTACGTTGTTCGGTTGCTGTCTTAGCCTATCGCAAAGTGCGGGTGTTGTACTTCTGGCTGAGGCGGTGTCTCGTTAATGAACCTCGCCGTTTGAATTGAGTTCTGTGTGGCATTTAATAAGGTTACAGTTCAAGGCTAAACCGGAACTGCAGACCTCTCGCTGTGCGCAGAAAAAGAATGTAACTAAACTCTTAGTGCGCAAACATGTATGCAAACGTTTCTTTATTATATTAACCAAATAATTTCATCTTTCGTTCTTTCTGTGCGCAAAGTCACTTAAAAGTGTTTCGTGTTCGCACGACAGTCTCATGCCATGAGCTTCGACTTTCTTTTTTCCTTTGTTATAGCACATGTTTCTTTAAGCGAGAACTGGACTTATGTTTGGCTGCTTTATGCGACATCATTTTCTCAGAATTGATGGGGGCACGCGCGGCTAATCTTGCATTTCTGTTAAGGGGCTGCATTCATTCAGTAAATCCTGACTTCACCTATAGCTCAGGAGCCATGCCAGGAAGCCGCCGAAAAAATGCTACGGTGCTATTTGGAATAACAGCCTCCCGCCAAATTGTTACTCTGTCGCTGGCGGGGCTCTGTGTTTTGAATTTGGAGACGTGTGCTGAGAAATTCCAGCAGTCGTGCCTGTTCGTCTTTCCAGCTTGAAAGTGACGTTGTCCACGTAATCCACATTTACACCTGTTTCTCCAGCCCCGCACGCTGTAACAGGCGCCGAAACGGTGCTTTGACCTCTTCAATCAACGTTGTGGAGCGATTCAGCAAATGAAGTTGCTACAGAAGAGTACAGCTTGCGATTTGGCGAGCTCTTGCGCGAACTATAGTCGTCAGCAATCTTATGCCTCTGCCACGACTCGACTATACTCGACTATTTGCAAATAGCGTGTAATTGTATTTTCTTATGCTCTTAGTCTCCGATGCTGTATTGCTGTGGGAAGATTATATTGACAAAAACATACTTACAGTACAGAGACAAGTAAGACGACATTAGCACTGCAACAGGGGACTTATACCATCACGAGCGTAGGGCGGCAGCTCCGCCATTGTCGCCGTCTTCACCGTGACGCCAATTTCTCGTCACGATACGTACATACGTACGTGCGTTTCAAAATTACTTATACAAAATTTTAAAGAAACACCTGTGGCAGATAGCACTTATCCTTCAGCTGAATTGCTCGAACAAGCGGACATTACTTGTACAAGAGATCGAAATCCTTAATTGAATTGACTAATTAACAAAGTTTCACTAAATAAGTTCTTAAACCTTATGGAAAGTATTACTACAATTTGCAAATGCAAGCCAGTGAGTTCTTAAGGCACATTCACTCCGAGCGAATTTTACCACTAGCAGCAGTTTTGAGGTAAGCGCCGTCGAACTTGCAGTAGAAATGAACTGTTTCACTTTTTCAACAAACGCGAAGCACCTCTACAATAGCAGCTCTAAATAACATATGCCTTCCGTCGCACATTTTGGGAATGTATGTCTCGAAACTAGTGTCATCCTCATTCGTTCTTAATGAAACTCTCTTGCAAATTCACCGGCCTATAATATGTAAATTCATCATCATCACCATAATCATCAGCCTAACTTTATGTTCACTGCAGGACGAAGGCCTCTCCCAGAGACCTCCAATTATCCTTCTCTTGCGCTAGCTGATTTTATCTTGCGCCTGCAAATTTCCTAATTTCATCACCCCTACTAATTTTCGGCTGTTCTCGACTGTGCTCCCCTTACCTTGGCACCAATTCTGTAATTCTAATGGTCCACCAGTTATCTACCCTACGCATTACATGACATTACATTACATTACGTTACAATTTGTAAATTATAAAGTAATAATCATAAAGTTGGTTGATTAGTGACATATTGTTAGTCGATGACGCACTGTGATTTCTTTCGGAAGTAATGTCCCTCTCTTTAAGCAAACGAGTTCAAATGTAGAACGTTGCTATCTGCCAAAAGCGATCTTTAAGATTTCAGTACAACTCACTTCGAAACACACGGTATGTATGTACGTACACCTAGGGAAAGATGTTGAGGAATCGGAACGGGTGGCTTACGACACAATGGAGTGGCGAAGAGCGCTTCCAAAATCATCTCCCATTTTGCAAGAGTTGCTCATTTCTTTTTTGCGTGGAGTCGTCGCCCGTTGCATGAGCTTATGCGGCAAACTACAAAGAAATAGTGACGACCGATTGAGTCACCACTCGCATTCTTCGCACTTCTGGTCATCGCCTGTTTCTGGCTTGTTCGGTGTGATAAATGTATGGGCCCAGTAACCGTAATAACTGATCCGGTAGTCCCATGTTTCGTACACACGACACGGACTCTATTACAGTAGACACCACATAGTACAGTGGACACACAAGCGAAACGTTATGACGATATTTACAAGTCTAGAATCCGGGCGCGCCTTAGCACTCATGTACTGTCCTAGTCGGCAGTATACGTCGTCGCGTTCGCTTTTTCGAGCCCACACGCTTCTTCGCGTTGCGGCCACAGCACCCACGTCATCACATTCAGAAAGCGTCGACCCACAGCGAATTTATCTAGGAAATGAAGACAGGTTGACCACGTCCAACGTGCCATAAAATTTCTGCTGAACTTACTATGCGATACGGCCTCAGATACACGTCTTTAAGACATATGCGGTCCGAATGAGAATGTGCGAAATGTTTTCGCGTGAAAACGTGTTGTATAGAAGTGTTACTTCTGCACGCAGTGCGTCGTGCATAGCGCACATACCGCGTATTAGAAAAAGTGTGTGTAGTAGCACACTGTAGCATAGCATCGTCTTCTGCCTCTTCCTTTCCCTGTCTCCCCCCTTTTCCCTTACCCCGCCGAGGAGTGGCGGAGGTTAGCTACACGCTCCTCCGGCCAACCTCAACTCATTTCTCTTCATTAAAACCTCCTACTCCTCTTGCTGATCTAGTGATGCTTCCTTTTTTTTTTTTTTTTTTGGTGGGGACACGAATATCACTTGAAAACCTTGATTGCACAATATCATCAGTGAATGGCTGCATACAATAACAGCTGCTATAGTACTCTCACCGTGACGACGTCAATCGAGTGTACGCCAGTATTCCAAAGTGATTTGTGTAAAAGGAGAAACTTCTAAGAAAAAAAAAGAAAAAGAAATCAGTGCAGCACGAAAACAATGCGCTTTATTGTGGAAATAGTTTCGACGGACAATGAATAGTGAGCTTTATGCCTTTCTTTTTTTTGTTTTTTAAGCTTGAACGTGGAACCGACGATGAGCAGAATGAAAATGTTAAATGTAAAAGGCACATTCCCCGTTTTTCGCTCGAAACACGAAAACGGGTCTACGGGTAAACGACACCACGTATAGGTATGATGGAATCGGGCTCTAGAAGGCAAGCTTGATGACACCTCGCGCCTTGTGCTGTGCATTGAGCTCGTCTTCTGAGCCGCACAAGCTGAACTTCTTGTCCTGGCAGTGCACAGCGGATTTTGTATGGATGTGGCATCGCTCTGTGACGCTTGAGAAGAATGTGAAAAGTAATCGGTGTCATCAGTGGTAATAGGAGAATGATTCCCGTGATATCCGTCCGTCCGTCCTCTTATGCCTTCATGATGCCGTCGGGGTCGTTTCTTTAATGTGAGTGAATCAGGGTATGCATGACAAGCATGCATGGGTGAATGGCACGGCATGACATTACATTCATGACATAAATGACATGAATGTCATGATGCGGTCTCCTAGGCCGTCGTGATGCCGTCGTGGTCATTTCTTTAACTGGATATAGATCAGGACATGTATTATATATGTATGCGTGACATAACATGCATGAAATGCCTCTCATGACGTGTATTCACGATACGAATGCCATGACGTGTATATCGCGACATGAATGGCATGACATGAATGACATGTCATGACAGGTATGTTTTGACATAACTGGCCTAATTAACATGACATGTATATTATGAGATGAATGACACATGTTTCACATGACATTCATGACATGATGTCCTCGTCTTGCTTCTGCCGTCACACGGAGGCTCGTGTAACACACACAATTGCTTACTCTACGAAATCACGTTGGCCAATATGGTAACTCTTGGAAGGTCCCCGAACGATGCTGGATATCCAGCTGAATGCAAAATGCTTCGCGTAACATGGATTCACACACTACGTGGGATATGAATATTTCTTTTTCCTCCATTCTATTTCTCGTGCTTTTCTACCATCGGTCTCCGTAAACGCGGTTTCGTGCAATTTAGCTTTCAAAAACATCGCTGCTAACGCGGCCGAAATTTTCCGTTTACCACCCGGATGCGATCGCGATATATAAAACGCATATACCTGTGTGTCTTCCTGCCGATTATTTCAAGCCCGCTTCGCTGAGACTGTCGCTAATGTAAAATACACCTGTCTAAATGCGGCAGCTGCAATTCGTTGTTTCTACGACGCAAACAAATAAATATTCAGTGCTGGTTCAGCGGTAAATGCGAGAGCAATGCGTAAGCATGTCGCTCCTCTTAGAGGTCCCGGATCCATGATTTGTTAAGCCGCGTTCACCACAATGCAAAGTGCGCTAAACGCGTTTTCTATGATTTTATATTCGAGTCATGGGAGCCGCCATCTTGGGCTGTTACACAATTTCTTAGTTTTATGAGAAGTTAACTCACGTAAGATGGCCATGAAACGCTGAACGCATTTATACAACTGTTTTCATGATTGCGAATCGACTGTAGTATACCGTAAACTTCGTTGTTAAAGACAGAAAACAGACGCGTTATCAGCCCAATATGGCGGCACCTAAACGCTTCCATAAAATGGTGTACATATCAAACGATCGAGCGTGCTTCAAATTTCGTGCACTTTCCCTAACCTATCGCTTAATTCAAGTTACCCTGTATGGTGATTCCTGCAAACGTTCGGCTCACAGCGCCTGCGTGCTCCCTTCTGGGACCGAACGGTGCGATCTCGTTTTGTGATTACGTCCCAGCAATCGCTCTGCGTGTCTTCTCCATTCGCGTTTCCTACCGAATCTGGCAAAGCGCGAGCCCGAAGAACTACAAAGAAAAAAAAAACGCGACAGCTGTTAGGACGAAGCGGGAAAACCGCGCGCACGAACACGTTACGGCTGCCGAGATCGCGAATGCCATTGCGTCTCTCTATCGGGTCCGTTCGACATTCCTCGTCCACGCGAAGAGTACACACCATAAGACTGTCAGACAGCTAGCACTGTTGAGGGTTGCCGCCGTAGCGGGGCCGCAATTACGTTCGTGTCTCACGGGGAGCCGTACGAACGGCCCCAACTGTTCCTCTCGTTCTCTGGCTCTTTAGACCTTGGCTATCTCTCCCGGTGCACTTGTCTCTTAGTACCTGCCCGCTTGTTAGTTGCTGATCTTACTGGCGCGCCTCACTTTCATTACTTGCGTTAGGATGATCGGTACTTTTGCTTTTATCCCCTGCGTTTTTCTTAGTGAGCGATCGGTGCGCACATTTGATTGTTCGGAGCGTTCTAGCCGTTTAGTTGGCACTTCTGGGCTCGTAGAGCGCACAATAAGTGAGTCAGCGAGTTGAATGAGTGAGCGAACCAACGAGTTGAGGAAAGGAGTGAGGGAGTGGTGAAAGACTACAAATGTGTCCCGCACTTATGTAACAGCGTGGTCAGCAGTCAGATTTTGCTTGAACGATCCTTCGGGGCAGCTTTATTTTGATTATCGGTATTTTTGTCGATTGTTATTAATTTAATAATTTATTTTGATTTAATGGTGTTATTAGTTTTGCTGTATAGTAGGGAGAAATGGAGCAGTCGATGTATTTCCTACCTTCAATTTCTTCGCACTAACCCTTTATAAAAGAACGGAACAAACTGAATGAACCAGCGATTGAGCCAGCCGATTACGTTATGGTGGCTTAAAATTATTTCTCCTGTGTAAGCGCGCGTGTTGTCGCAAGTAATTCAGTTGAACATTTGTTGAGCGCCTGAGTCCTTCAGTAATTATATTAGCCCATATATTTATCTTATTGCCCTTTTGTTGGCTGTAACTTCGTTGCCGAAGTAGCACGTTGCCAGCTGCTACAGGTTTCGGCGTTATGCCTTGAAACACAAGGAACTTAGGGAGTGTGCGTGAATTAAGAGAAGAAATGGAAATAATTAAATGCGTCCCACTGTAAAGCAATCTGCAGTCTTTGCCAAACGTTACCACATACATTCCAGGGTGTTCACGGCTGCCTTTCGCGTGTCTGTATCATCTGCTGGCTTCGCGATGCTTTATAAACTAAAGAGGACACCTTCTGCTATCACCTTCGCCTACAATAGGTCAACCCAATCGCCTTGTTTCTCAACAAGGAAGGATGGCAGTTTTCTTGTCGCTTTCATCATTAAGATCTGAGGGCGATAGTTTTGGTGACGTTTCACCGGTGATTTCAATAGTTTTGCTGTTATCACCACATGTGACTACTAGTATTAGAGCGCAGCTCTAAGGCCCCCGTTCCTGCGGTTCGCGTCAGCGTCGTCCCTCGGCGTAACCGAGCGAACGAGCACAGTTTGAAGGATGAGAGAGAGCGAACGCGGAACGCAGTGGGGGATGAAAGACGGCGATAGCGTAGGGAGCACGAGGAGGAAGCGTAGGAGTGGTGTACGGAGAAAGCGTGAGAAGAAAGGCGTAATGCCGCGAAAGACGGGCTGTGCGGCGGTGATCGCTACGAGATGGCGCCAGGGTAGCGCGCCGTCGTCTGTTCACCGATGGCATGGGCGAGCGTGTCCACTGATACCATATATGGATATAAAGCTCTGCATGAGCGGAGGACTGTCTGCGGCGGCTGCTATGAATCGGGCCAACGCGTCACCCACGCGCTGCCTCTCGCGATCTCCCGATTAGCGTGGCAGTCGCGCCACACTTCGCTCCGTTTGCAATGTGCCGCACGAGACAGATTGCCCGCGACAGCCAAAACATCGCGAAATGAAACCGCGTATAGAGTTGCGCTCAAATTTCGCATTAGGACGTACCGTAATCGTCGGTGAATTTTTTTTTCTGCCGCATTCACCATGCGGAGGCGAATATCATAGTTAGTTGCGATGTCCACTTTTCGAAACGCTAGTTGTGCGATCGTTTCACAGAAGTGTACAAAAGGTTTGCTGTCGTCTTCGAAGTCCACTAAGCGCTTTCCAGAGCTGGGAATACAGTAAAAGACCCCGTGAATGGTTTCGGCTATGCCGAGTTCACACGTTTACCCGGTTCTTTAAAGAGAGCGTATTCGAGCAGGGGTTTGCTTTGCTTTCCGGGTATGTTGAATCTGAGCCCACTCTCCGGCACATGGACTGTGCGTCTGCTCTCGTTGTAGTACGTAGAGGCAAAGGCTGTGCACTGCCTAAGAGACACTAGATAGCCGACCATTGTCAGAATAAAATATACTAGAACAGTGGTCAGAATGTACGGATGCGTTAAAAGCAGTCAGAGCGTCAGTTCGCTTCCTGCTGTCTACGGGACTGCAGGATAGGCTTTGATAGTGACGTGTGGCGCCTCAGAAATTTGTGCACCGATTTCCGTTTCGCTTCTCATCTTTCTCCCTTCCTGTCTCTTTAAATCTCTTTTCCTTCGTGTAATGCAGCAAATCTCACTTTTTTTTTTCGCCTGGTTAACCTCCCAGTCTTTCCTTCGTTCATCTCTCTTTCTCTCTCTCAGGCAAAAAAAAAAAAAAAAAGAAAAGGTACGCACGACGGGGACTTGCAGTCTTGATTTTCAAGGCCCTCTCGTTCAGGGACCCCGTTTTTCTGTGTGCAATCTGCGCTTCAGGAGACGTTCAAGCATCGGTAATTTGTTCAAATAGGTATCTTCCGCCCACCTGATATGTTAGCCTCGAGGCTGAGCCACGATTCAGAAAAAAAAAAAAGAAAAATGAAAAGAAGAGTAATGAAACGACAGCGCAAGCTCAGTGCACTCTCTCGGATAACTTTACTATCGTTCGAATGGCGCGTTGTTTATGTCCAAGCTGTTTCCGGCCGGCGCAAGCGAGAACTCGAGATGAGAAACTCAACACCGCGTTTTCCTTCGAACGCACGAGCAGGGGGAGGAGGGGGGGGGGGGGGTGATGCGGAGAAAGTACCTTATAGTAGTCGTGGTTGTCTTTACTACGCGATGTTCTGGGCGAGTGATCCAAGGTAATTCTGTTGTGTTTGTCTGACTCATAACATCCACACCTTGGTCGTAGTACGTGGAACTTGCTATCGACTACGGCGTTTCTCGCGCGTCTGTTAACTGAGTACGCCTACACGTAGCTGGCTATCACCGGCACAGCGTTTACAGTTCTCGCGAGTTTCTTTTATCTTCCTGTTCGGATGAGAAACATGATACGCGGAACACGCAGAATCGATAAGAGCGCACACACTGAGGCTTTTGTTGAAACTTAAACTTCTTAAGGAGTGCGTGAGTCTAGGCCAAACGTGGCTTGTTAAATTGAACGTAAAAAAAAACGAAAAAAAAAAAAACGTAAGGTCACTTTATAGCGGCGTTCTACAAGCGTTTCTTCTGAAACGATGCTGCCCCTCACGTTGTGCAGCATGCAGAAAAACAACGACACATATACGTTTATTATGAAAAAACAGCCAGGGAAGTGTATGATGAGCAAGCATCCCCGGCCAGTCATAAAGCCGGACCCTCTGAAAGACTGGCTCAAATACTGTATGCCTAAAATATACGATCATACCCCATTTTTAAAAATCGCCTGTGGCAGGTAGCATAATTTCAGTGATTGAACTGGATTACTCAAAGAGGCGGACATTATTTGCGCGCGAAATCGAAATGAGTATTCGGCTAATTAACAGAAATTCACTGTTAACTTTCAGTATTAATTACCTTACGGCACATATTGCAATTTACGAATTGTAGCCGGTGCCGTCCGCAAGGCGTATATACCACTTGGAACGAATTTTCAGGATGACATCAGTTTCGAGATATTCGTTGCCAAAGTGCGCGACGAAATACGTGGGCATTCCAGTTACTTTTGTACTTCAATGCATGAAACGACGGTTTGATAAAAAAAAGTTGTCGCAGTTTCACCTGAAAGGCGAAGCATCAATTGCGATAGCAAATTTGTAGAGAGCTATACGGAGTAATGATATTAGCTTTATCAGCTGTATAAACTGGGACATGCAGCAGCACCGGCAACACGCAGAACTGTTGTCGACGCCGCCGGCGTTTTGCCCGCGTTCGCTCAAAATGCGTGCGGCGTTGGTGACTGTTGCCGGAGCCTCTGATATAAATAGGCACTTGGTGCCGCAGCTAAACGTCGCCTCCCTTCCCTGCCCATCCCCCCCTCCCCCACAGCCTTTCGCGCGTCGGAAGAAGGTACGTTTACTCTACATATATGGTGATTGTAGAGGAGGAAAGAGACGCCTACTTCTGCAGCCCTTAAGGGAGCACAGCGCAGAACGCGCGTTTGTTCTCCGCCGTGCGTTCACTCCCCGTGAAAGCGCGCGTCCCTCGCGCCCTTTCACTCGCACATACAGCGTTCGGCGGCGCGCGGCGACGATTTCATCTCCATTGACGTCATACGGAACCTCACGGCGACGGCGACGGCGACGGCGACGCCGACGGCAGAAATCTGCTTTTGAGTGTCCATATAATTGCTATCGCAATAAAAGTAAGTGAAACAATAGTGCATTATTACCGCGAGCTTTACGGCGCTTGTCCCCGTGTGATCCGTATAATTCGTTCCGAGTGGATTTGTCTCGTAACCTTACCGGCTACAATTCTTAAATTGTAATATGTGCCTGAAAGTAATTTATTCAAAGGGTAATTAGTGAATTCTTCTTAATTAGTCGACCTTGCATTTTAATTTCCTGTGCGAGTCGCAATTCCTTGTAATCCAGATCAAAGATTACAGTTAAGTTATCTAGCACAAGCTATCTTTAAATAATTCTGTATGGGCTAAAAAAAAAGAAAGAAAGAAAAGAAGAAGAAGAAGAAAAGAAAAAAAAACACCCCTTACAATGAATCAGGACGGCGCAATGACTCATCTCAATTCAATGCACGCAGTTGTGGTTTATATATTCTGTTCGGGTGACCACGCATGTTTGGCACCTCGAAACTGAGCGCATGTTTTCAAAACGCCAACAATAACGCCGTGCCTACAGAACGATCTTGAACGAACGCATACGCTCTATGGTGCTTCATCGCGCCTTTTCAGGAATGCCGACGCCTGTAAGAGAGTGTCTGAATCAGTAAATGTCCATGTGATATAGCGCTTTCTTGCATTCTTCCTGACTGGCTTTCTTGGTAGTTTTTTCTTTTGTTTCGCGAACGCAGATATAGTTTTTTCTAACGTTCGCCGATTCTAGTCTTCAGGCGACTGTACGACTGGTCTAACGACGAGAAACAACGAAGCAGCGCTTACTTACCGTATGTTTAGCTTCTGTCTTATGATGCCAATTTCGCGGTGAACGAAAACAACCATTACACCTACGCGCATTATTTCTTTTTATTTTCATTATTTTTTTTGCACACGCCACTATTTCTATAGCTGCCTTCCTGTAGTTGCACCGCGTGTTCGCGGTTGGACGTGTCTCAAGAAATAAGCTGTTTCCTGTCCTTATTACTGGCTGAAATGCTTGTCACAGTCAAGAAGTGAATAATGTCCGCGATATTGATCTTACAGCTTCAAGATTCCATTGGCCTCCTTGAACGTTTCACCGGTTCAAAATTTAAAAAGAAAGAAGAAAATGGTGAGTTTGCTAGTTTACCGTCTTGAGAATGGCTGAGACATAAATGCGGTGTAAAAGGCAGAAAAGTTAACCGCGAATGGATATTCGGTTTACTGTCATACACTGTGCAAAGGCTAAGGGTAGAGAGAAATCTAGAAACAACTCAACATCCCAAAGTAGCACTGTTAACTACAAGGGACCGTGCAGGCTCCAACTTACTTTGACCACTCGGTATCGTTTGACGTGCATCAACCTAAGATACACGGGCTTCTTAGCATTCAATCGCCAATGCAGCAACTGGGCTATGACGTTATGCCACATGCCCTTGCGAGCTCTTTTACGCTCCCCCACCACCGTTTTTCGTACTATATATTAGCCTACCTCATTTCTCTCATGTCGCTCTTTTAGAAAAAAAAAAGTTATGACTAATTTCCTATCTCAAAGTACGTGAATACAGAAGTATGGTGAACTAGACATTATTACACGCATGTGAGTCATTCGAGTGTACCGAGGTAGAAGGCAACGACTATTCAAATCTGTGGCAGAAAGGAAGTGATGTAGAACAACATCACTTCCGCACCCGATGTTTCACGGGAAGTCGTTTAAGGTGTAGGCTAAAAGAAAGAAATCAATATTGACTTTTAACAAAATAATAAGCGCAGTTCAATGATCGAATGAGAACTGGAGTTCCTGTAGCACTTCCAACCATAACCAAATATTCTGGCTCTTCGTATAATAAGGCAGCGTAATTGAATTAAACGCGGCGACAGCAAGGCACCGAAGATCCGCGACGGACGCTTTGAACGCTGCCTCTAGTGGCCGCGAAGCAATACTCTTGCCTTGACTATAGTGCAGCCGCTCATCTCCACATCGTTGCGTCTCTGTGCCCGACATTTACTCGTCGCTCCCGTTTCCTGGGGCTGAAATTGCGAGGGAAATAAAATTTGACAACAAATCGAGGAGCTAGCCTGCTGCGTGCTCCTTGATTGCGGCCGATCGAAAACCCATGACGGGCTGATATCGTTGTCATCTTTTTTTTTTTTCTCGTGGTGTTTCCTTTCCTTGCTTGTTCTCCTACCTTCTGGTCATTTGCAGTAGGGTACGGTCATCGTTTCTCCGACCGTAATGTGTTGCTTCGTTTGTCGCAAGCACCCCGCAAGAAAAAGCGATGGGCCAACTGTGCGTATCCGTCGTTTCCCTGTACTGTTGCTGCGTTCAGAGAGAATGGCCCCCGCCACTTCTCGCTTATAGCTCGCTTTATCCAACAGCCCTCTTCTGTGCGATCACTGTCTGCGCCTGAGTCTTCCGCTCACGCTAAGGAGTTCCTGCGGACATTGCGATAGAAGCGATAGCCCTTACGCTTCTAAACTACTATGGCAACGGTGACGCGTAGTTTATACTTCCACTGTATTCCCGATGCCAGTATATTGCATGCTGACTTTGTTTACCTCACCCCCGGCGTCTCCTCCCCTCCTTCACCCCAACTTTACACACACACTTACACACACACACACCCATGTATATATATATATATATATATATATATATATATATATATATATATATATATAGTAGTAACTGCATTTTTCAATGGGCCAAGCGTATTTAGGAAAATCAGAAGCACAACTTCGCGGTTATCTTAGGTTTATTATTTACCCAACAGTTGCGGTCGGTGGACCGACCTTTTTCAAGGTCGGTATATATATATATATATATATATATATATATATATATATATATATATATATATATATATATATATATATATATATATAACAGTTATTGTTCATGCACTACAGGTATTTCGGCTTTCGCAGTACGATGTCAAAAAAAAAAAAACGTTTTGTCTGCTTTTCCAGGCCGAGCGACCACTTCCGGTCAGATGATCTTCGTCCTTTTAACGAAAGTCGTCTTCGTTTTTGTCATTTACGCTCGGAAGAGAGCCAGCAACGGACAATGGATTGTGTGTTGCTGCCGCATGTGTACTAGAAAGGCGTGACTTAAAATCGTCCAGTGCGTTATTGTACATAATCTTACGCTGCGACTGCGTCATCAACGAATTCGGTGGGAGGTCCCTATCTCACCATTTACAATGGATGGATGGATATAAAACTTTAATGAAAGTCCTGAGGTACGCGACTCAGCGCGCAGCAGGCCGCTCCCACGTTGGGACAGTCAGGCCATGCCCGACCGCCGCATCGTGGGCCCTCTGGACAGCCCATAGTTGCGCCCCGGCATCGGGGCTCTTGATAGCGGAGAGCCACTTGTCCTCATTGATTTGTTGCGTGCCTCGCAACGACGGGCAACGCCAGAGCATATGGTCTAAGCTAGCGAAGTCATAGCAGTGCCCGCAAGAACTACTAGCATAAGTGTCGGGATAAAGCTTGTGTAATAAAGCCGGGCTGGGATACGAGCCTGTTTGCAATGCTCTGAGGGTCAATGCCTGCGCTCTATTTAACTTCTTGTGAGGAAGGGGAAAGTCTCTCCTGCTGAGATAAAAGTGCTGCGTAATTTCATTATATATTGTCGGTCACCATTTACAATGACTTCTACGAATTTTGCTCACGGGGCTACTTGAGTCGCAACCGCCTTCTTCTCTTCGGTCATATTCGTCCAACGCTTTTTTGCTTGTTTGCCGTCTGCCAATGGCTCATACCCACTATGAGGAATTGGCCATGGTTCAGATGTAATTAGAAGGCGATTAGTAATTATAAGAAAACAACCGAAATTATTGGCATCACCACTTTGTCCTCTTCTTGTATCGCTTCGTAACGTCAATCTTCGTCACCTTCTACATAGCGCGTCAGGTTCTTGACCGCACGCCTACTGTTATGACTGTTTAAAGGTACGTCCACACTAGGTGGGAAAAAAAACGGGGCTCCAATCCATGCTGTGAAGGTGGTTGGCCAGCGAAGCTGTGGTATCACCTGATCCGATGGACCAATGTGACGTAGCCTTGAACTGGTCCTGCCGAGCCTGAGCACGAAGCCGTTGTGCATATTGACGTTTCTGTTCCTTTCGTCGCTCATCTTGTACACGCTGCTCTTCGTGAGTCCTAACTATGCGTGGCCTTTCCATAGCGCTATCAAAACACAAATGAAATCAGTTGCTAGGCGGGTTCTTCTTTTACGTATGAAAGTGTAGTGACGTCCCTCCCTGCTACGTATGCTAAAGTCGCCGCTTCCCGGCAAATGCAGCTAATAGAAACGTTATATTTACCGGGAAACGCTTGCGGCGAACGCTATGCGCAAAGACGAGCTTTTTGGTTCTTCTTTTTCCGTGATGCGTAGGGTGCCTCGATGCAACGTTTCGCGGCGCTGACATCGAGGCACCCTAGCGATGACGATGATTTAATGGCATGCCCTTTGAAACGGGGGCGGCGACAAATAGTCACCTAGCCTGCTTGATTTAATCAGGTTATACTATACATGTTCTTTATCTAGCACTTTTGTATACCTCTCTTTTTTCCCCGAGGTCTACCTTGTACCGCTACCTATGATTTTAAGAGATCAGGTCGTATCAATCTCTTCCCTGCTTTTTTTCCACCAATACTCTAATAGCGATGCGCGGAGGCGAGCGCCACCTGGTGGTGCTGCAAGGAACCCAGCGGCGCACTCGGCGGGCGCCTTCCGCTGTGATTGGTTGAGTTTTCTGCCGACGGAGATGAAGAAATCCCAGGATCCTAGTCATATACAGCTTCGCTGTAAGAACGCCCGCGGCATACTGCATGAGGCAGAACGCGCCAGTATTCGCATGACCACACTTGCAGCCTTCCTTGTCGCGGCGGCAAACCAGTGATTCGCTCTCAGCTGGAGTAACCGCTGCTGAGATCAGCGATCTCAACCGCAGGCATGTTTTTGCCCCCACCACTGGTTTTTTCGTCCCAAGTGGCCTCTCTGGCATTAAATGAAATAAAAATACACGCAGTTTCCTGTGCCAAATGCATGAAATAACGCAAGAACATTTATTTATTTATTTATTTATTTATTTATTTATTTATTTATTTATTTATTTATTTATTTATTTATTTATTTATTTATTTATTTTCTTGTTGTTGGACGGGGAAGGCACGGGGTTTTTTCTTTTCGGTGAGTTCGTCACCACTTACGCGGGGCCAATCTTAGACATAATGATAGAAAGAAATCGAGCACGAGTCCTTTAACAGCGAGTTCGCCTGATTTTCTCTCAAGCAATTGGGATGCATGTTACGAATGCCTAAAGGAGGGCGCCGCAAACAAGCAGTCAATGAAGCGAAACGAGCACAGTTAGCACAACTGTCCGGTTGTATGGCACTTGGTGATCGCCCAGTTCTTCTCACGGCTGCCAGCGCCACTGCTGTTCTAGTATGCAGATAAGAGTCTTACCTCCATGCGCATATCTTGATATCCACACTTTGGTGGTCTCGCATTGCTATCACTAGGAACTCCGAACGACCGCCGCTATCTCGAGAGAGGCACGAATGCAAAAGAAAAAAATACGAAAAAAAAAACGCGGAGGTAGGAAGGGAAAGGCTGTGAGAGGGACGTTACACACGGAAGAGAAAATGCAAAAGAGGCTGTCCTGGTGCTAAAGCTATGAACTCCGTGCGTGCGATAACGTCAGCGGTTGAACAAGCCAGAGCAAACGCTGTGATACAAGTGAAGCCAGCGAGGCAGCGCACATAGACGCAAGATACGATGGTTCCCGTACCTCCCTTTGCTCTCGTTTTCTTTCTCTCTCCCTCTGCCCGGGCAGGCCTTCCTCGAAGTCGTCCCTTTATCTGCACGTGGGCACTCGCGAGTCACAAAATGCAGATGTTGCGAGTCTCGTTATCTGTTAGCACAGTGCACGTGCTCAACTCGTGGTAACTCGCAACGACGGGCGCGCCACTTCCGTGCGCAAGGCGCGGACGAGCCTTGGCTCTGTGATGGAAAAAATCAGTGATTCACGGTGAATCCAACTGGTTAAGTGGCATGGAGATAGTGGAGTATCAGTGGATAGTGGTAGTTTAGAGATAGTGGAACGGCGTATTACTTTAATGCACCGCGTAGCTCGATGAGGGATTTTTTGCCTTGATCGCCAAATTGCATCTTAGGTCCTCTGCCTTGCGCTTCAAAACAGTGGCGTGCCTTGCGTTCATTGTTCGCTTACATTTCAGAAATCGGCCTTCTCGGCTAAGGTTTAACCAAGGTTCACTTCATAAAATAGAAAGGCCTGCTTTTTTTTTTTTGCCATCGTTCCACCTGCAAATGTCATTATCAGATAGCTGGTTTCCAATAAAGAGCTTCTCTCCTTCTCTCTATTTTGCGGAGGAGAAGTTGGTTTCCACTGATCCACCCAAAGGCAGTTTCGTGTTTTGCCGCTGGTCATTTGTGATCAACTCGGCCGCAAAGGTCTCTCCACACTCCCACGCAGTTTGCCCCGGGTTAAGATCTTATCAATCTTAACATTTCCATGCAGTGCAGACAAAGCTATGGGTCGCGCCAGCCAACCAGAACAAGGGCTACTCCATTGACCCGCCTCTGATCACTTTCCGCGCGACGCCGACTGAATGGAAGCTTCACGAAAGGATTAGTATATAGCGAACCTTCCTCCCATCCCTTACAAAAATAATGCATGACATGCAATCGTTTTTGCACAGAAAGTATAATAAAATGAATATAAATTCAACAGAAACTCAACAAAATTTCTATAATGCTTTTTTTTAGCAGATTTCAGGAACACACATCCGGCTCCCGTTACTGATTATCTGACACGCGCGCTAGCCTTCGCTGCACATCGACGCACAACATTGCGGCTTTACGCAAATTAAGCAACTGCGACCACAGCGGAACTTCGCACTAGCGGCGAAAATAATTTCATTAGGTGTTCTAGCCAGCAAGCGACTGGAGTACCGATATTTTAACCACGGTTTAATAATTGGTAACCGTAATCTAAACAAGATGTTCGGAAATGAGACGCCAGCTGCGGGCGACGTGTTCCGCTGTGATTAGAAACGGAGAACTTAAAACACATTTCGATTTGAGGAATCTTGACTCTCGCTCGATGATTCACGTAACTCCACCAGAGTCAACTGAAATTCATCATTAGGCAAATTTAGGAAAGACGGCGAGTAATATCTCGCGTTCAGCCACTGATCATTGATGACACGTTTACAGCTTGCACTGCACTGGATAGAGATTGAAAGCCGGAATGGAGACACCCAAAGTACTTTTTCTCTCTTTCATCGTTTTGCGTTTGTTTTTCTACCAATTCGGTAAACATTTCTTTCGGAGAACTGAGTTTGCTGGCGGCTTTGCAGGAATCGATTATCTCTCTTTCACACGGAACAAGCGCGCCCAGCGATCTATTTCTCTCCTTTTTTCTTCTTTTTTTTTCTTAATGCTGTTGCATTAGCAATTTACCGACCCTTTGTGCACGTTTCCGACAAACGTTGCGCGTGAGCGCAATGTGACAGGCATGGTAGATGAGTGCGTCATTGCTACATTTAGGGAACGCTCTTCGGTGCCTGCACCTGGCTGCGACCCCCGCAACTGCAGCTTTTCAAAGAAGGGAGCAAGCACCCAAACAGCAGCTATGTGCGCTTGTGTTCGTGTGTGTATAATGCTCTTGATATTTTCTTATTACTTTTCCTTTTCTTTATTGTTGCTTGAAAAACGAATTTGGGAGTTTCCGATAGCCGGCTATGACGCAGCCTGCCTTCCCATATTTCTACGTCTAAATAAATAAAGAAAGAACTGCTGGCTCTCCAGTAAGCGAGAGTATAGATGTAAGCATGAAATGGTCACCGGCAAAGCAGATTGGTGCCCGCGACGCAGGCCTGAAAGATTACTGAGCCGAAGTGAACCTGTTTTGAACTGAACCTCGTTGCAAGTCTCGTCTCGGCCACCGAACCATCCGCGGCGCGCCAGACGCTGGCGGCCTGGGCACGCCGCGCGGCGCCATCTCTCCAAGGAGGCAGCGCAAAACCCGTGCCGCGGAACTCACGGACCGCTGGCGTTGAAAAGAGCACAGGCAACCCTGTCTCAGCGCCAAAAGATGACAATCAAGTGTATGGTGCACTGTATCTGCCTTTTGAACGCCGCTATTGGAAATGACAAATTAAAGTTCAGTGTACAAGAAGTTACAGCTTGAGTGATATTGTGAACAAACATTAGGAAGAAATCGGAAGCAATATTTTTTTCGGTAACTTGTTTGGGCAGTACCTATAGCGTATGTAATGCGGTTCTGTACAAGAGATTGGGGGCCACAGACTGCATTTTTTAAAGTTTGGCTGGTTGCCCGGATGATCTCGTTTTGCTCTCGAAACGATGCCCGGATGTTCTCGCAGGCTGTCGTTCTGTTCTCAGTGCCCATTCTCGTCTTGAGTGCCCGGATAACGGCTCTGGATTTTCGTTCAAGGTCCCTTGAAGGTCGCCGACAACAGGAGCTAAAAGCATTTCATGCTTAATATGAGTAGCGATGTTGCTTTGCCTTTCCGCGGGAGCAAAATTTTGAAGTGTCGTAACGAGTCACAAGACTACAACCCTATCCCTGCATTGTATTTTAAGCGTGGCAGTTAGTCTGTGTAACTTCGTAGAGACCATGTCAGTTTGGTCAGTTTGCAAGAAAAGCGCTTGCCCCGCTCCCTGCAACTTCCGGGCCGACTAACGGAGCAGTTTTCGTATCTTCTTTCTACCACTGGAAACAGGAAGTTTCTGGGGAAGGTCCTGCTTCCACCCGACACTAAAATGTCGCTAACGATTGTTCACGCCGCTTATAAGAGTATCATGTTCGTTTCTTAATAACTGCTTACGCTGCGCTGCCGCTGACGCAAAGGCGCTGCACAAGTGGCTGCATGCACTACGAATATATACAACCAGCGGATATCGCGTAGCAACGATACACCAGCGGTCGCCTTTCGTCCAGACCCGACACGCTAAGCCTGCAGGGAGTCGGCTAAACGTTACACCAGCCCTAAATATTATCCTCGGAGAGCTTTAGTATAAACGTATAAACGATGGTGATGGTGTATCCACGCACACCATCTCACATGGTGAACAACTGCAGAGAACACGTGACATACATGTGACCTACACGCACCGTCAACTAGAGATTGTTTCTCTCGCCAGATTTATGCAAGAGCTCTGCAGAATCTTCCCTTACAAACGTTTACGATTGTGCGCTTACAGTTACGGCGGTCCTCTACTTTTCGCTATCTCCAGAAAGAAGTATCTCCCAAATAAATTTCTCGCAGCGCGAAGACTTCGATACGTACACATAACCTGCTAAGAGGCTTTGCTGAAGGCGGAGACCGGCGTTTCGTCGTAGAGAACGCACGTCACCCACTCCCACACCCGACTTGCCGCTGCATGGCTAAACAAACAACGAGGGGCAGTCAACGCTGTGAGGTCATTAGCCTACTAGCAGAAAAAGCAACAGCGGCGACGGGCACCTCGCACTTGTCAAACATGCCGACAGCCGCCCTTTAGATATTCCAGTGCACTGCAACGTTTCTTGCCTTCTTTTTGTGTGTTCTTTTTTTTTTTCGTACCCTCTCCGTCTCCAAACACGGCGCTTGTATCGAGTGTCGCACTCCGCCTAATCTGCTGACGGCTCGTTTACACGAGGCAGAGGACACAGAGTTCCAAAGTTGAGAGAAACATTTTGGCCTTCGGGCAGCGATAAAGGATGGCACGCGAAGAGCCAGCCGACGACGTAAAGAAGCCACGTTCTTTTGCTGATCCGCACTGTTTACTCGACTGAGCGTGGTCTCACTGCGCGAGCTGACGACGGTTACCTATATACATGGAGCATGACTGTCTGGCAATACAAGAATAGGTTGCGAAGCTTTGTGTAGGAAACGCGCAAAGGATGGTTTTAAGAGGTATTTAAAAGACGACTCGATCCGTGGAACCTGCGGCCTGTTGTCAAACAAGCCGATGGCCGCCCTTTAGATATTCCAGTGCACCCTGCAACGTTTACTTCTGCAACGTCGTATATCCTTTTGACGACATGCACGGCAATGTTAAAACCTAATCGTTTTGGACGAGACCATCCCCTTTCATTCTGAGCCGCCCCTAAGACGGTTACAACGAGTACTGCATGTTCAGGTTTACTTGTATGGTGGTGCTGCTGCTAGAACACCGCTCCCATCGCTCGTCGGCCCACAAAGCGATGAAGGCACTTCAGAATAGTGTTTGCCTCAGCTCGTTGGTTGCACATAGCACAAATGGTTTCCAGCAGAACGTACGGACACGGACAGAAAGGGAGAACGACACACGCTGGACTAGTAACTGAATTATGTTGCTAGTCCAGCGTGTGACGTCGTCCTTTTGTGCCTTTACCGGCTTTGTGTGAAGAGAGAGAGAGAAAAAAAAGACTTTATTCCAGGTCAGACTAAGACCTATTCTGTGAACGTCTTTGACTAATAGTGCAATACCACACGCGTCAGCGAATTCACCGCCAATTTCCTTCTTTCCTTCCCTCCTCTCTCTCCCTGTCATCTTTGTATTCCCCTTTTCCATTCCCCTGGTGTAGGGTAGCCAACCGGACATTATCCTGGTTAACCCCCCTGCCTTCTGTATTTCTCTTTCTTTTTCCTTCGTAACAGATGGCAGCGTGGGCCTAATCTCTCCTCTGTGTGGGTCCTGCAACTTCTTTTCGGTGTTGCAGCCTAAATTTGCTTTAAGAAATGCATTTCCGCCAAGAATTTTTTCAGGGCTCACAAAAAGAGAAAGCGGGTGGTTAACTAGGAAAGCGCCTGGTCCTCTGGCCCAACGCCTGGAGCGTGGAACAATAGGAACATAAATTTGAGGTGAGAGAAGTAGGAAGGGAAGGCACGGTGAATGCGCGCAGACACCGCCAAGCAATCAAAGTTGTTAGCACAGACAAGTCGTCCTCAAAAATCACAAAGGTGCCAAGTGCCTTCATAGCCTAGCCATAGTCATAGACGAGCGGTGAGCTCAGTGTTCAAGTATGAGCGCACAAGGGACAATGGCTTAGCCACCGTAATATGTTGAAGAGGGACTGTCTATGTAAGTAAAATCGAGGACAGCGCCGGAACAAGCGCTCGATGTTCGCCTCACCGTCACAGGCATCGTATGCAACGCTGTGAACCATTTCAATTAGTCTTGAATAGGGTCTCGTGAAGGTAACTCCTAACCACAGCCGACGGAGAAGAAATTCTTCACGATGGAGCAGTCCAGCGTGTGCAGTCTAGTGTGCATTGCGTTTGGCGCATTCCACTCGGCTAATAATAGTGCGCGTGCCAGAAAGCAAACTTGAAGGTATGCGGATGCATATGGGACATGAATCATATGAATTAACGGCGAATATTTCAGCAACCTTCGGTTTGCAGATGACATTGTTCATTTAGCAACAATGGGGACAAATTACAACGAATGATTGAGGTCCTTAACCGAGAAAGTGCAAGAGTGGATTTGAAGATTAATATGCAGAAAACAAATATAATGTTAAATAGCCTCACAAGGGAACAAGAATTCCGGATCGCCAGTCAGCCTCTAGAGTCTCTAAAGGAGTACGTTTATCTAGGTCAATTACTCGCAGGGGACGCTGGTCATGAGAAAGAAATTACAGAAGAATAAAATTGGGTTGGAGTACATACGGTAGGCATTACCAAATCCTGACTGGGAGCTTACCAGTGTCGTTGAAAAGAAAAGTGTACTATCATTGCATTCTACCGGTGTTTACATATGAGACAGAAACTTGGAGGTTAAGAAAGAATCTCGACAACAAGTTAAGGACCGCACAAAGAGCGATAGAACGAAAAATGTTAGGCCCAACATTAAGAGACAGGAAGAGAGCGGTGTGGATCAGAGAGCAAATGGGGATAGCCGATATTCTAGTGGACATTAAGAGGGAGAAATGGAGCTGGGCAGGCCATGTAATGCGTAGGATGGATAATGGTGGACCATTAGAGTTACAGAATGGATACCAAGAGGCAGAAAACTAGGTGGGGTGATGAAGTTAGGAAATTTGCAGGCGCAAGTTGGAATCAGCTAGCGCAAGACAGGGGTGATTGGAGATCACAGGGAGGGGCCTTCGTCCTACAATGAACACAAATATAGGCTCATGATGATGATGATGAGGAGGATGAATGGGACATGAATGCGAGCTATTTACTGCCGCAGTTATGTTTAGAAGAAAACACAGGTTTTATGTACGACAACCTGATAGTGAGCTACTATATATATATATATATATATATATATATATATATATATATATATATAGGGGCAACCTTAGTGGAGGGTTCCGAATTAATTATGGGCACCGGTCCTTATTTAACTTCTGCACCTAATTCTCGACAGTCGAGCGTCCTGGATTCCGCCTACATCGAAATGCAGCTGCTGAGGCCATGAATCGAACCCAGGAGAACGCCATAGCCTGTCAGCCACTGAGGCGGGCGAGCTTTCACGCTTCAACTCACTGTGTACCGGAGGTCACGCGTTCGCGTTAAAGAGACTGTATAGACGTAAGCAAGAAGTTATGTACAAGCTATACACTCACAGATTACGCTTCGTGAATTGCCAGCTTACCCTTACCGTCAGCGGTCCCCCAGTAAATCTAGACAGACGGAAGAGAGCCGGGTAACGTTCCCTTGAAATTCCCTCCAATTGTTGCTGTTCCTTTAATGTGGTTCATTTTTGCCTACTTCACAAACGCTTCCGTTGCCAGTCATGTTCGTCGTGCAGCCGTCCAGCGAAGCACGTGGGGTGCTATTCGCCGCATGCGTAATGCCCGTTTTAGTTCTGTCAACGTTTCCCGCAGGCCCCCTAAGAAACACGGCACACGACCTTTGTTATCACCTGTTCGTCCCTGGGCAGGCACATGTTTTGTTCGCCTTGCAACAATGTCCGTAGCGAGTGCTCCGTTTTCGCACGGGAAAGGGAGATACGCAGTTGCCTACAAAACGCACCACCGCAACAGGAGCACAGCTCCACGATGACAATGACAACACAGGACGGAAAGAGGGAGAGGAAAAAAAAAACAGAATGAGGCGAATGGGAACAAGTCCTCTTTAGGGCCCACTCGAAATTTGCGTGTCGTCAGGCTATCAGCTCGTGTTGGTCGACCATCGGCGCGATAAAAAAGATTCTCGAGCCGTTGAGTCTCTCGGCAAAGGAAAACCTCTCTCTTCCGTGAGAGCACAGAAAGATACGCTCCCCCTTATCGTTTCTGCTGTAGGAGAGATGAGAAGCCAAGCGTGACAGAGTCAAAGACGGCTCGCAGAGCCACCGCGCGCGCGGCTAATCAGCAGTCCAATACGCGCACTCTTATGCAAACGAGTGCGCGCGTGAGCCGTTTCTCGCGTTCTCCTCTCTACCTTATCGTTGTTGCGGGGACTGCAGATCTCGACGCGTCGGCGACCTCGCTCTATAGCTGATACTTTGATCACGTGGACAGGCTTTTTTATAATTTGTTTATGTTTATTTTATTTTTTTACATTGCCACACCATACTCTCGTCACCACCCTGTTGAGCCGTCTTGGCTACCCTTTCTCGACCGGCGTTCATAATCTCTGCCTGCTACAGCCATATCCGGCGATATCGTTCGCGCCGTTGGCAACACCCCTATCGAGGGAAGCTCCAAATGACCGTAGCTACTAGCCGACACGCTTGACAGAGAGGGGCCTTGAACAGCACCATGCTATTCGTCGCTCCAGGCCTTGAGAAAATTCTGAACATCCGTGCGCGTGCGCATTTCGGGCTAAATGTGCCATGATGTATTAATCTACGGAGTCAATTAACGCAATCAACCGTTAACCAGACAAGGAGCCCCTTCCATAAGAGTTTCCTGACTGGCCGGGCAGCAAGTGCGGTGATGTACCACTACGGTGCGGAGATATTCCCATTGGGCAGCGTTGATTAAATTTTTAGATTAGCTAATTGTCATCATCATCGTCTTATTTTTATGTCGACTGCAGGACGAATGCCTCTCCCTGAGATCTGTGGACTAAGCTAAACAGTTAGTGTTGCTTATTGCTTATTGCTGCTTAACAGTAACACTGTGGACTAAGCTAAACAGTTAGTGTTGCTTATTTTTTTTTCTCTGTGTCTTTCTTTCCCGCATTGTGATAAGCGTGAGTACGACCGACGTCGGCATTATGGGCGATGCCGATTACCCCTTTTTCGCTTAGCCAAACAGCACACATCAAAGGTAGGCCGCTCGAAATAAATAATAAAGACGCAATTTTCCAGAAACGCGCAGCTCGAAGTTATTCACTAATGCGCACCGAGAACGAAGCACAACGACACTTCGCCCGTCGCGCAAAGCCGCCGGCGCGACCGGGAGTCGAACGCTCTACCTCGCGCACAGCAGTTGATCGAACGCCGTAGCCACTAAATCGACGCGGCTGGTGTGCTCTAAGATTCATCAATGTACCAACTGTACTACCAACGTACCAACTGTACCAATGTGCGGACTGTACCAATGTACCAACTCTACCAATGTACCACCTCTACCAATGTACCAAGGTGTACCAACATTGCAACAACGAATTTCACCTGCTCGTACGCGCGAAGTGACGCCGCATATCATGCAGACTGGCAAATGAACGCCAACCACGTGGAACTTAATTTCGACGTATTCGCGCGCTGTCGGCGCTCGCCTTTCCTCTTCGTGTTGCCGTCATTTAATCCCGGCCGAAATAGGTTCGATATGGATAAGTAGGAAGGCGGGTAGGGTTAATTAGGTTCCAACTGGAGAGGTCGGAAGCACTATACGCCTCCGGTATACTCCACTTCATCTATATAGAAAATATAAATTTGCTTAAAGAAATGAATAAATATAAAATAATAGACAGCCGACTTGTGAGACCTTGCATCATCGCAGTCCAATTTCCAGTGAAACTGTTTCTTTCGAGCAGTTGCAATAAGAATTTCAGTTACTTGTAATTAAATATGCTTTAAACACGTTGCCCCTATAGGACTGGCTTGGCTTGAAACCTTGCCCACATACATGTATAACGCTTTCGATCACTCTTTGAGGCATTTTCACAAAGGCAGCAATTCATCACCACACATTTTACTTTGCCAGAAACTTGGCCATTATGTCCCCCCCCCCGTCCCCTTTTCGCCTGCATTTGATCTTGTTTGCGTTCATAGTTCTCCCAAGGCAGCGGAGAAAATTCTGCGTTGCTTGTAAAACGCACTTGTAACGCTCCGGATCGCTTGCATGCGTAATTTACTACTAAGGCCGTAATTAGTCCACACACTTCGAACTTCGCCTACACATTACCCATGACTTGCCCCTAATTTTAAATAAATGTAAACAATTACGGTGACACGGGAAAACGTACAAACGTACTATAGAGAAGAAACGGGGGCTCACTAATTATTTTCAACATTTCTTATTTGGCCAGGAACGTTAACGTCTCGTCAAACACTCCTATTAACATGACCCTCATTTGCTCCAGATATAAACTGGGTGTTACGTTCACTTATTTAGGGACAATGGGAACTGTAACTGATAACGGCAGTATGAGATTTTCGAGCACTTGCTTAAGAGATTTTTTTGCTAAATCTGTATTTGATCCACGGGCATTTAACACCCCCAAATTGCCATAGTCTTCACATTACACAAATTCATAGTCAAATGCCATAGTCTGCCATTTTACACAAATTTGCCTTAGTCTTCCCTATTTTTGCTAAATTTGATCTCTGTGACGTTTATAATTTTGCCAGGGCTGTGTTCTAAATTGTACGCCGCTCGTAAAACTCGCTCATAACGCCACAGAACGCTTGAATACGCAATTTATAGCAAAAGGCGTAATTCATCCAAACAGTTTGAACTTTGCCTAAGCATAACGCATAGCGTTCCCCTTATTTTCACCAAACATAAACGTGGTGTATTGTAGAACTCCCTAGGGACACTGGGAAACATTGCGTAAAATGGCCATATAACGCCTTCAATCACTTGTTAAAGGACTTTTTTTACAAAGACTGCATTGGGTATCCACATGCAGGTAATTAACTTCACACACAAATTTGCTGTAGTGTTTCAAACTTCACCCCCCCCCCCCCCCCCCATATTCGCTAAATTTGTTTTCGGTGGCGTTTGTAGTTCTGCCAGACAAGTGGTCGAAATTTTGCGCCTCTCGGAAAAAAAAAGCACTCAAAACGATCCGGAGCACTTCTACACGTATTGTTTTTGCAAAATCGCAATTAAGCCACACACTTAGAACATTGCCTACACATTGCCCATAACGTGTCCGTTATTCTCGCCAAATATAAAGAACGTGTCTTGTTTATTTCACCGAGGACACCTGGGAAACCAACTGCGAACTTTGTATGTCACATATAGGGGAAAAAATGAGGGTTCAGTAAATATTTGCAACACTTTTAATTAAGCCAGAAAGATGAAATTTTGCCACACGGTAACTTAACATTCCCTTCATTTTCATAGAATATGAACTTTGTCTCATACAGTTTTTTTTTTTAGGATTCTGGGAAACATTGCAGATAACGGCAGTATAACACTCTGGAACGCTCGAACAATTAATTTTCTGCAAAGGCCGCAGTTAGGCTACACAGATTAAACATTTATAGTTCGTCACTCACAACATGCTTCCTGCTTCAACGGAATATAAACAGCGTGCCTCGCATAGTTCACCAAGGAGTCCGAGCAACGCAACTACACGCCTCGCATAACGCATGACAATTGCGAGAAAACGAGCATTCAGTAATTATATTCAAAGCAAATAATTTACTTACAAACTTCAAACTTTCGATTCACGTCACCCATAGAATGGCCCCTGTTTCTTCTAAATATGATAGCTCTGCCATTTTCGGTCCTCCCCAGGGAAGCGGGGAAACTTCTTAAACGTTTCATATAGCGCCGCTGTATAAACCGGCCAAGAACGACGGCTATTGTCATTCAGCCCCTAATTATCACAGACGCTTCAAAAATTGCCTTCAAATCGCCGCTACCATTCCCCATATTTCCTCAAGATATAAACTTCGCGAGTGATCGTGTTTACAGCTAAACTGTTTATGCGGACCCTGTGCCGTCGTTGTCGAACTTCGCCAAAATTGGGCCACGTGACCTAGCGGGAGAGGAGAGGAAAAACGGAGAACTCGACAGAGGGAAAGAAGTTGGAGTGACGCCTTTCCCGCGGTGAGAATGCTGTGAGAGGGTGCAGATGAAAAGGAGAACGGGGAGGGGGGTTGACGTAAGTCGCGCCGCAATACTCGCGTCGGAGGAGGAGAGCGTGAGGCGCGCCAACCAATGGCGGTGTAGGAAAAAAAGTAGGTCAACGGAGGAGTGGGGTGTGAGAGGAGTTCGCGTTAGCGATGGTTGTATATACGGAGCTTTAGATCCGTCCGCGTTTGCCCGCGTTCACGCGATCGCGCGCGGTGTCCGTGACTGCAGCCGGTGCCTCTGGCGGGGGCTTGGCAGGCAAAACACTGAGAGAAACCTCAAGCGAAAAAAAAGAAACACTGAGAGAACCGCAAAAAAAAGCACTCCTAAATCACGGTCACCACGTGAAGCACGCAAAAGCGAAAATGAGGTGAAAGAATGGTGAAACAAAAGATTTAGAATATAGACTGCTTGCGAAGTTTGACTGGCATGGTGTAACACTCGGTGTAACTAGCACAGCTTCGCTGTTCGACCATCTTCATGGAAAGGGGCGGTGATTTTGTTTTTCAGAAAATCATAAAAACAGGCATGAAACAGGCCTTTTGAGTGTTTCTAGTCGCATTAATATCTTCGCTGTGAAAATAAATAGGACAATTTTTCATGAGCAGACACCAACACACGCCAAATTATACATACAAGATATGACGTAAGGCGTACGTATGGATGAGTATTAAAGTGAATACCCGCAATACGCGTTTCAGCGTTGATGACAGCGTAGACGGTTTATCCCTGCATAGACGTTAAATGGGTGCTCCGGTGCCGAGCGACATAACGCAAAAAATATACGTAGGAAATACGCTCCACGTGGTTGCCGCTTTGCGCTTTCGCGAGAGAAAGGTGGCACGCGGAAGGATGACCTGCGCGGCTGATTTACACGCCGGCGCTGCCTCGTGGAAACCGGCAGCTTCGCGCGCTGCCGCAGCTTCTTTTAAAAACGTGCTAGTCTTTCCGTCAGCCAGTGTGTATCATGCTGTTTGTTGACCACAGCGATAACGCGCCAGGTCGTAAAAAACTAGAGGAAGCGGGCCACGAAAGGCGGTCCCTCTGATCTCGGCAACAGCTTCTACTACCGCCTCGGCTGGACACTATACTGAGCAGCGTCGAAAACACGCGCTTTCACCGCAACGCTTTAAGACATTGAAAACACCCCGGTGTGTACTCCGGCAGTGATGTCATGTTACTACACGCTCTATCGAGCTCTGTGCATGGGCTGCCTGGGCCTTGCCGAGTTCAAAGGAATGCCGCAAGAGCCAAAGCAGCGCAGCCGGCCGTGAAGAGAAGTTATATAGTTCGTCGGATTATGGCGGGCACGCGGTGAAAAATAGTTGCTTCGTCGACGGCAACGGGCCCTTTAACACGCGTGACCTTTGCGGAAGTATGGGATCGAGCTCAAGACGGAAACGTCTGAAACTATTCACGTCGACTTCGCTCCTCAAAAGAGAACGCGCTGAGCACTTCACAAATAAAGGAAGAAATATATCCACGTACATTCTTTTTCGGCATACACAAAGGAAAGCGTCAGTTTAGAGTGAACCCCGAAGGCCCACGAAATATCTTCAGATGCAGTGTTTAGCTGATGCTGGAGTCGTCGTAGAGATTCCTCGGGTTTGCAGAAATTTGTAGGACGGACGTTAGGCATTCTTAGAACGCCCCCGCCAGCTGATGCGGCTCCCGCCTATTCTACCAAGGCCTAATTGCAATTTTGGCCAATTATTTACAGACTTTTAGCACACACCCGTAAAGGCCCTCACCGTTATCTCAATAAGGTCTGGTCGGTTGAACCGAGTTTCACTTGGCTACATTTTGTATAGTCTTCCGGTGGCGGTCGTCGAAAACCGACCGTACACCCATAGGATGAGGTAGACGGGGGGGGCGCGAACGAGCGTGGATAAGGTTCTTAGAGCTTTTAAAAAAGCGTCTTTTAATCTTTACAAAGGAGGCTTCACGATAACTCTGTTATCGCCGAAGAAAGACCCCTTATGTCTTGGACAGTCACCGTTGCGCCTCCTCTCGACAGTTTCCCTCACTAGAACCAAACGCACTTATATCGCGTGGTACTCCCAAGCGCTTCCCCTGGTTCCTCGTACTCCACTCTCCCACCCACAGTTGCGAGTGCATTGTAAGACTTTAAATGGACGCTAAAGAGAAATTTTAAATGAGGCTGTCAAGCACTCTCTCAAATAAAATGAAATTCACTCTGCCACGAGCAGAGGCTTGATAAGCCAAAAGAAAAAGAAAAACGCAAATGCAAAAGGAAGATGACAACACCACCTTAGAAGTCCGCACACCAGAAACGCTATTCTGTACATTGTCAAATTTCGCCGTATTGTCAAATTTGGGAATGTAGGCGATTTTGGCCAATAGGAGATGCCGTATCGCAGCCCTTTGGACCAATCAGAGCTGAGAAGATGGCGAATTCGACAATATAGCGTGATTTGTCGATGTCCAGAATAAGCACCACAGCTCCTCATGGCATCATCGATTTTGTCAGCGTGCGCTCGGGTACAGGTAATTACTTGCTAATAATATAAAAAAGGATCACATTGTGTTTTAAGGGCCAATGTCTTAACTGAAAAAGTTCCCAAATCTTTTTATCAGCTAGAACGGGCGTAATATTCCAACATCCTTGAATACCCGTGACGTCATGTTGACGTTGGCACATTGCAGCCTCTCCGTGAATCTTGAATGGGCACTAAAGGGAAACACTAAATGAGTTTAGACCGATAAATCATTCTCTTTAAACTCTATTTTCGTTGATTTGGCGATAATAGGTTGCTTATTAGAAGAGAAAAGGAAGTTCAAAGTTCGATTTTTTTTAATCTGCGCGCCGGAACCTTCTCGCCGGTGCGCCAGTGTGACGTCACAAGTTTCAAAACATTTTTTTTTTCGTATATGGGTCTCATTGGCTCAGTAAAAAATCGCAAAACTTGCCAAACTGAATCTTTACCTCCGTTAGGTTACATTGTAGTTAATTTTTATCACTAAACAGTTAACGAGACCCCAACAGACGCCGTCTAAATCTATGATGTCACGGCAAGCTTTGTAAGTCTTCGCTAAAAACGAGGCCTACATAGTATATATTCTGCTCCTCGCTGGCACTATAATTGAGCTCTGTGTATATTTCAATCAAGTTCGTCCCGTGAATACTTTACAAGATCACTTAGTTTTCGCATGTGATTTAGTAGCAAAGGCTGCAGACAATAACTTAGTATGTCCACGAAAACGTCTCGTGTGTAAAAGCTGCCCATGCCATCTCTGCTCTACAAGGTACATGGACAGTCTACAAGCAATTTTTGTCAGACAGTCTTGCCAATAAACTGTCTGTAGTCTACAGACATTTATTGGTGTAGTCTACAGTTTATATAGCCTTACACTTGCAATCAGCTATCGTTTACAGGATGTAACAGGTTATGCATTGGCAAAAAATAAAAATAATCCATATAGAGAAGAGACAGAGAAGCAAGGAAAGGCAGGAAAGTTAACCAGACGCATGTCCGGTTTGCTACCCGGCACTGGGGGAAGGGGGTATAAAGAAGACGAAAGAAAAATAATCTAGAGAAAGGCAGGGAGGTTAAGCAGAGGCAGCTCTGGTTGGTTGCCCTACGTGGCTAAAAGGGTAAGGGGGTATAAAAAGAAAGACAGAGATAGCACAAACGAAATAAACCGCGTGCAAAATCAAGCGGTAGCAATGGTAACAGGCAGCGTTATCAAAGTCTATTATACATGCTTCGTGGAGCTCAGAAACTTCGGCAACACAGGTATAGCTTTCTGCGTGGAGTTCTTTTGAGAGTACTGGTCTAGTACTCTTTGTTCTGATAGCGGAGGGCTGTCCAGTTTATCAAAGGACTAAGCGCATCACTTGCCTCTCGTCACAGTCTCGTCACAGCCATACATGTGACACATTACGCAGAGCAAAAGTATAATTTGCCTGTAGACAGTCTAGCTTTAATGCGATCGCATTCTAGGCGAAATTCTGAGGAAGTCTATGACCGACTATATGGGCCGATCCCGAAGGCACGAAGGCAGTGCAATCTAGCACAGCGTCTGAAAGCGCTAGCTGTCACGACCGAAGAATACGAGAAACTTGCACTTGACGCACGCGCCAGATGCTTCAAAGAGCGAATTTAGTACGAGAGAAGCATGCGTGTGATCGTGGCTTGATGGCATAGAGCATTTGGTTGCTGGGCTGGAATATGGAGGTTCGACGCCACCATCGGTCACGCTTTTCATTATAGCACTATATGCGGATGTACTTCACCCACCTTTGAAGGTATCTTACAGAAAACTCGAGGTGTGTTGAGCGTACGCGAGCGCGTCACAGCGTGGACGAAATCGCAAGCTTGTAAGAGATACTAGGTATAGAAATGTTACTTCGACAAATGAGAGTGTGCAAGGTCGCTCGTGACGCGCGCATGCAGCTGTCGAGGCCGTCACAATCATCACAATCTAAGTATTCTATTGCATACCTGGAGAGTTATCGATGCTAAGCTCTGGTCTAGTTTTGAACGGGGGCGTTACTACGATACTCGAGGCAACTCCGGACCTCTTCTCATCCGGCAAACTCAGAAGGCCGTAGCGGAAAAGCGTATATTGCATTGATGGGAGACCATGGCTCGTCGCGGCGAAAGCGACTGCCAACAGCTGTATGTACATACAATAGTACCCGTGTCGTACATGCGCTTGCAAGCGTAAACAAGGAGCGGCCGAACACGGTAACAAGGTGTGATCACAGGCGGTGGCTAACCTCTAGTGACGCGTCGCATAAGCAGTACACGATCGTTGATTCTGGAGCGCCGGCCATGATCGAGGAGTTCGATTGCGTATGCTCCGCTGTAACAACATCGTTCCTTTGCTCGTGTTATATAGAAGCGCGGAATCGCTAGCCTATATACCTGCAACCATTGGCTTGGAGGCGAAATAGAACTACTTACAAAGGCAGGAATGGCGTTAACTTTGCGTTCAAGGAAACCAGAAACGACGCTTTTGTCACAATTTGGCCACTTTCTGTGTCTTTATACTGATATCTGCACGCGTTGATTCAGTGTGTGGCCATGGGTTTGTGTACGACACACATCAGCAGACTGTTCTCCATTCTCAAGGCGCTAACGTATTTCTTAACTTCACTATGTGGTAAGCAACGCTCAAGGTTTCTGCGCTAAGAGATAGCCGTTGTTATCGTGGAACATCGTACATGCAGTCATGGCCTATATCCTTAATTGGTTTATTACCGGCTAGGTACACTGATTCATTGATTTACTTATTTATTATATTCATTCATAACCGCCTCAGGGACTGTCATGATGGCTATGCTCTCCTGTTGGCGGGTGCGATTCACGCCCGAGGTGCACGGCCGAACTCTGCTGAGGGCAAAACGCTACAGCGCTCGTGCGCGTTAAACACCGCTGCTTGGACAAAATTAATTCGGAGCCCACCACCACGGAATCTCTCAAAGCCCTTGCGTTACTTTAGACCTTAAACTCCCTTTCTCATTCATTCATTCATTCATTCATTCATTCATTCATAGCGTATTAAAATGGAAATTGCTGGGAGAGCGTGTTCCAGTCAATTCGTCGTGAGATTATATAGCCGCCGGAAGTTTTCTGGGAGTAAAATCCAACGAAGGGGAGCGAATATTAAGCGTTAAAAACAAACCGGGTAAGATGCGCGTGCATGCGGCACACGACGCATGTGCACGCGCGCGTGCGTGCGTAGCAAGGTTCGCGCGAAACGCGGCAGCCGGTCGGCCCGAGCGCCGCGAGGCACTTCCCGGGACTGATCAAGCATGCGGCATGCAGCCACTAAGTCGCGCGTTCGTCGGCGCTGCCGCTAATCAAGTTGCCTTGTCTGAAAGTGCCGCCCGCCCGCTGCATCTCGCAGCAAGCAACCAACCAACCCAGTGCCGTGCGACAAGCAGCGAAGCCGACGTGTTATAGCAACTGACCGCTGTCCACGGCGGCGCCAGCGGTTTCAGTTCTGGAAGAGATGTATCGTTGCCAACGACGTATATTTCGCCTCCCGCTGAGGTCGCGGTGCCTGCATGCGACTCGCTTGCATGTGAAAGCACGGGGCGCGCGCACTCGTGCACGGCTCGAAGGCAGGAGAGCAGCTTAACATGCATGCGCATACGCTTACGCCTTCTTGTTTCTTTTCGTGCGTTCGGGAGAGGAGGAGGTGGTGGGCGAATGGTATAGTACGCGCTAACAAACCGGCGCGCTCGCAAACGGACGTCCGCCACCGTGTCCCGTTCCTCAAAGTAGCTGATCGGCAAGTTGTTTCCTGTCGCCATGTGTCGCTTCTCCGCTTTCCGCAACTTTGAGCGACAACGAAAACGCGTTGGCTGTTGTACTTGAAGTATGCACCCTCGCGCGCATGCGTACACGCGGTAGTTTCGGCTTGCCATGCTGCTGGGGATATTCAAACGAGAACGGTGCGCTCCCGTGCTCTCTATAAGCGGATTAAGCGTGAGGAACGAGTATGAGCCAGCACGTGCGACGTGAATGGCAAGTATAGTGAGCTGCGTTTACGCCGCAGACCCAGACGCTGCTGCTCCAGCGTTGGACCGGTTTGGGGTTTCTGAAAGCTTATACATGTTAAAGCTATAGTTGTGCCAAAAGGACGTACTGTATACGTGTACACTCATTCACTTAAAAGAGGCTGAAGTTTATTGTGCTTTCTTGGCCGATGTTATACAACAGTGAGCCGTCGTTAAAAGAAACAAGCGGATTCAGAGCCAAATTTTCACTGAGTAAGGAAAGTTCCCGCAAATGGAATCAATCCAAAGCTCCCCATACGCACATGGTCTCTTTGGAATTGAGTGTTTTCTTTGGCTCATCAGTTGTATTGTCATGATTGTTTCCGTTGCCACTGTGATTTTGTGGCATGCTTTGTAAATCCGCATCAGTCACTCCTGTGGGGCGATGGGAAATGTGAAAACCGATAACAGCAGCAGGCGATGTCAGTTCGATGGAAGGTTCGCGTTGAAGCTTTTCTCAGGAGTCGGTAAAAGAGCTGAGATTTCAACTAGAAGGAGTGCATTTTGGGTGTTTAGCAAAGAAACGCTGTTTTTATACATTATAACGTGTTTGTCGCATTGAACTGTTTACCTCATAATCACTTCTTTATCACACTCTATGTGTTTATTGCTCGTTTGTGGTGTACCCAAAGTGAAGTTAGTCCTAAGTTATATACTTCGACCGGCCTCACCGTCTATAGTGCTATGTAGTTGAAGATTTAGTAGATTAACAAATGGACGTTCCACCAAACCCAAGGCACCTTTCCAACAAAAAAGCTCTACTTTCTCTATTACTAACTATACGGTATGATTTACTATACGCGTAGTTACCATAGGGCTATATGAAATATTTGCGGCATAACTCCAGCCCCAGCCTTAACGTGCATTAATGAATAGACATTTTTATAGGATCGCGAAAGGACGTGTCCTTTCCGGAATGATGCTTGTAGGTATGCAAAGCCGTTCCCTGTTGTTTTTGAGCAGTTCTTCAACGGCCTCACGACAGTCCCGAGATCATTAGGGCGATGCCAAGTGAGCTCCCGTTGGAAATATCTTCGGTTATAACGCTTTCCATGAAGCGACTCTTTGACCCATGCTTCTGTTCTGTTCTGTTATGCATACGTTGCTGTGGACAGATTATGGTAGTGAGTACCTTGGTTACTTCTTTTACTCTATGTTTTTCAGCAAAACATTAAGAATCAATCAATTAGTCAATAAATCAGTCAGTCAATCAATCAATTAATCAAATGTTTATTATAATGCCCAGGAACAGCTGCGGAGCCTTCGTACTGGTGCAATTAAAAAGTAATACGCGAGCCAAAATGCACAAAGAAGACAAATGTCTTAGAAATAATAATAATAATAATAATAATAATAATAATAATAATAATAATAATAATAATAATAATAATAATAATTTATTTAATGTGCCCATGAAGAACGCTGGTCTGGGGCACAGGAAAACACAAGCAAAAGCAAAGGTAAAAAATGTAACACCACTGTGATTAAAAGGTATGGGATAATTGAAAATAGAATGAAAGAAAAAAGTAAGAAGGAACTGGATAAACAGCCACTTAATGAACAACAATACAGCAATAACACACAATTGAGAGGGGGAGAACATGCACGGAAGGAGAGAGCAACCATGGGAAGTCAGGAAAGAAGCGCAGCTAGAGAAACGGCTCAACAGGAAGTGCGAAGCTCGGAGCAGAAAGAAGAAAACACGTTTTGAGACATATCAAGGTGGAGAAAGTGGCAGTTCGTAAAGATTTAGCAATCTCTGGAGAGGCGAGTGTCTGCTGAAAGAGGCAGGAACGTGGAAGGACCTATGTTCCTTGCTAAGTGAAACAGAAGCGAGTAGATCCGAACATGTAATAATTCCATGAATGATTTTGCACAAAAAGAGAACGCCGGTACGAATACGCCTGCAGGTGAGTGACGGAAGTGTAGGATGATTATTGAGGTTTGAAATGTTGTTGGCGCCGTGAGGTCAGAAAATGATGTTTATATATACTCAAACTTTTTCTACACATGCTGAAGTGAAATGCTACTTGAACTGCTCGTGTCATTCTACACCGCTGAAGGCATATGGAAGTAATGAGAGAAAGATGCATGCGAACAAGTTGAGGAAGGGAACTGACGTACGGAAAGCTCTTGTATGTCTGCAGACGGAGCCGAGCGCGACCCGGCCTCGTGATGCTACGCGCTTAGCGTTGGCGGGGAATGTTAACGTGCTATCAAAAAACACACCGAGGTCAACAACCCTCCCTGGTCAACACTGCATGATCAACAGAATATTCTGGTTTTCGGTGAATTAAGAGGGAGCCCGTTTAACTGGCAACATTCAGAGAAGGAGGTTAGGTCTGACTGCAGAGCGCGGCTGTCCTTGATACAGTGTATCGCTTTAAGTATTTAGATGTGGTCAGCGTAAAAAAGAAATTAATACTTCTGGATAGCTGAAGAAACGTCACTGGTAAAAATGAAGAAGAGAAGCGGACCTAACACGAAAACTTGGAGCACACCCCTAGATACCGAAAAAACAAACGAAGATTGATCACTGACGCTCACGAAGCAGGACCTATCGAGGAGATAACTGCGTAGTAGAGTTACAATAGCAGCTTCGACACCGTATGTGTGCGAGCTTCTCGAGCAGGAATAATAATAATAATAATAATAATGATGATGATGATGACGAGGAATAAACCATAAAACCAATAAATATAACGCCGCAACAGAAAGTTCATTGAACGTCTTCTTCAATTCTTTGCATTCGATGCGAATTTCCTAGAGATTCTACTGAGCGATCCTTGACGTAAGCACACCTGTGCCAGTACCCCCCCCCCCCCCCTCGCCGCTCCTCCCGACCCCCCGTGCCTTCTTCTGTTTACACCACCCTACCAACTATTCTGACAAGATTGCCAGCAGAACTCTCGCTGAAGTAGTCTACAACTCTATTTTACTTCTTAGTCTAGCATTTTAGCGGTGGTTCAATCTACATACGGGCAAACAGACCGACGCTGGAGCTACAGCACAGTTTTCTGCCTAGTGACAAAAGGATTAGACTTGCAGGAAGCTGTTTACCTTAGTCACTCGAGAAAGTGTTACATGGCAGCTTACTGTAATTTCTGCGTAGTCCTCCCACCCCCCTCACCCCTACCTTTCTTATCTCTTCTTAGCCGTAGGTAATTTTACCGGCGGGTAATTTACCTACGGTAATTTACCCACGTAGGCAATTTTACCCATGGGCAGCAGCTGTCCATGCGGCACCTGTTCACATTTTCTTCGGTCCGAATCGAGCTATTGGCTCGATCCATCCCGCCCATGCTGCCAACGCAATCGTCGAATCCGGGCAGTGGTTGATAAGACCGGAACTGAACAAAGAGAGCTGTTGCATTGTACATGTACCGGCACTCGACAGGCATAGCGCTAATCACGCTCAGATATGCGAACGAAGCTGCCCATCTAATAGAGTTTTAACATCACCGTATTACTGTACGGAAAAGCCACCGCGGAAGTATACGGTAGCCTAGATATTTTGTTCGGGTAAAATTCAGAAAGTATACAAGGCAATAGGTTACCGTACGGTCAGGTGCGTTTTCTTATGCGCTACAATGTTACAAGTCGCAAATAACAGTTTTACGAAAGCATAAGGCCCCGAGTATACGGCTATAGCTCGTGGAAACTGTTCTCAATTTAATAAAAGCGCAAAAAAAAAGGAGAAAGAGGAAAAGTAACAGCAAACCCCATAAGACACCAGCACGTTGCAAGCGTTCCGATGCAAACCCCCAGAGCGGCAACAGAGATCCAAACCCCGCCCTGGCGTCCTTGACGAACACGTGCTCCTGAAACAGGCAGACCGCGCGACCTTCATCATGTCCGTGCGAGACAAAGATATGCATATCCGCCGCGCAGCCCGAGCTTATCGGCGCGCACTCGCAAGCTCGCTATTACGAATCTCCAGAGAGGAAAAAAAAATCAAAATTGGGACACTGTCTACAGCCTATACAACCGCGATTGTGTCAGCCTATGCGAACGTCGCAGTGTCGGCACCCCTGCATACGCCGCTATGACGAACTCCTGCAGCGCCGCCTCTATTTGAGGACTGAGTGGTTCGTTTATCGCCGCGTGCCCGGGAGGGAAGGGGGGGACGGAAGCCGTGTATCGCGTGAGGCGTCCAGACTTGATTTGCATTGCGCGATTCCGAGTGCGTGCGACATTCTCTTCCTGGAAATGCGTCCTGTGCAGAATGCCCTCCCCTTCTATCTCTCTCTCTCGCTCTCTCCTCTCCCCGAACGCCCAAGGTCGCGGCGACGAAAGGCACTGCCAGCGCCTTGGAAAAAAAAAGATAGAATCACTTGATACCATCCATGCGCGTCCCCTTCCCCACCGCCTCACCCTGCTATTCCTCAACTGCTATATCATCCGCCACTTTCCCACCGACGCAACCACGAAGTATCTTCTTACTCTACTTCAGCCAACCATTTTTTTTTTTCTCCTTCACTTTATCGCCGGCGCGTCCGTTCTCGCCGTGTCGCCCTGCGCGCCTTCACATCCTCGTAAAGTCTCTTATCTATGCAAACGAGAACCGCGAGAGTTTCCACTCTCGTTATCGTTTGCAGTCGAGAAGCGATGCGCGCTGTTCCTTTTGCTCGCCGCTGGCGCGATCACCTCATGCAAAGCCTGGCTGGCAACGTGCGAGGGAGCGGCGCCCGCTGATACTGACCGCGCTGTCGACAGCTGTCGGTGCACGAGCTGCGACATGCCTCGACACATGGCCTGTCGTATATTTCAGTGGCCTCGGTCTTGGTGCCTTTATCTCGCTCGCCTACTGGCTCTCCACACGCGACACGCGATCTGTAATTTGCAGGGCTATAGTAGTTTTTTTTTTATCTACGCAAATTCAGCCGTTGCTTTGCGTTGTTGTTGTCCGGCGAACGTCCTTAAGTGCTCGTACAGAACGAGACGGTCAGACTTGTCAGACAATCTGCTGCAGATATGATCTGATCATACTTAAGGTCTAATCGTAAAGCATCTTTATTGTCTCTTCGAATGGTAGCTGGAGCGAACACAGTCAATCAGACCGCTTTGTCTCAGCCTCGTTAATGCAATAGTGTATGTCTGTGCCCGTCCCCAAACGATCACCTGGTTCGGTCCAAAACAAAGGCGCCAATGGAGTAAACAGCAGTTTGGCAGTGCCAATCTTGTCCGTGTTCACCGGTTCCGTGGGCGAAGAGGATGGTGTCGCCGAGAATACCGCAGTGGGTTACATTGGCTCTACGAAAAGTGCACTCATCAATCTCGGAAGTTGTAATCGTAACGGATTCTTTGTCATTGTGTTCAGCTCTCACTGCAAATAGTGGCTCACAAGTTTCGCGTACATTGCAATGTCTAATTCCTTCTAACTTAAAGCTAATTAGATTGGTATGGGTGCCTGGTCACAAAGGCTTAGTTATTAATGAATTAGCTGACAGCTTAGCGAGAGCTGCCCTTAGTGGTCCAATCCTTCCGATTCTTCCTGTATCAGCTTACATAACCGCGGCTAGGTTCAGGAGACGGGCAGTCATGCAAGACTCCTGGAACCTGCCATTAACAAATCTAACGGATTATCGACACCTCCTATTTCCTTGGAACAGAAAATTCTGCCATAATAGAAAACTTGAAGTCCTCTTTACCAAATTCAGATGTCGCATTCCTACATTAAACTTCTATCTACATCGGTCTGGTCTGGCGCCCTCCTCCTTGTGCTCATACTGTGGTGAAGATGAAACAATAGAACACTTCTTCCTGTCATGCCGCCGTCTTTCCTCATTAAGAAAACATGCTTTAGAAGCAAAATTTAACAGTGCTGGATTAAATTTAACGATACCCAATATTCTATCTTTTGGTGCCTCTTCTCTCGGACACTGTCATAGGGATGTTGGTGCAGCTGTTGTGGAGTACATAATTGAATCAGGACGATTTCCTTGCTAAATTCTTAATTTTTATATGAATAATTTTCTTTCGTCATTCAAAAATTTTCAAAAGTGATCCTGATTAGACTCCGATAATTGTTTTCCTTAAATCACCCGATTCTTGGCCAATCCCCCATAGTGGGTACGAGCCACTTTTCAAGGCAAGCAAGCAAGCAAGCAAGTACCGCAGTGAAGAGAACAACTCTTCTTTCACGCGTAGAAAATATTGAATAATATTTCATATTTGCTCATTATTATCTAACTTTGTAGCAAATATTGAACAATATGGTACGAGGTGACGGAGGAAGCAATAGCACACATTTATGAAGCGCGTGACGGCGGCTCTGCTGCTCACCCGCGCACTACTCCACAGGACACTGGTGGTCTGCAGAGAAGCACGCGTTTCCCATCCAGTTACTCACAGCAGATTTTCTTGAAAAGCGGACTACAAGCCTCATTTAAGTGCGTGCTAATACATGTTAAGCGCGTGACATGTAGCAGACATGCTCGTGGAGGGCCGCGTCTTCGGTCATAGATGTGAAAAGCTTTAAAATCACAGGAATATCTAACGCCATGGATGACATGGAGAACTAAATACACGAGTGTACTATACTGAACCTAGCCTGAGGAGCGGCGACGGCAACAGTAACGAGGACTAGACTGGTACCATGTACGTGGCGTGCAGGCGTAAACAAACCGATGAACTAGGCAAACAGTAGTTTATCTTTTCGTACAAAGGGGTCACGTGCATTATTCACGACCGCAAAACTTGGATGGAAATGGCCCGTCCCCGTGCAAACGCCGAACCACGGAGTAAGATAAACAGGAGAGCCGATTGGTCTGATGACAGTGTTGTCTTTTTGATGTGGTGAGGGGGAAGTTTGGCCGCTTGTTGTACGGATGGCGACATTCGAGGCTGCATCCGTACCAGCCGCTGGATTTGGCGCTTTTCTTTCGCTTCTGTGTTGCCACCCGCAATCGCCGCATCCGCCCCAACTGTCGTCTGCTTCAGCTCCAGCTACAGACGCTTGCGCTGCATGTCGCTTGTCGCATATCAGTGTGCATAAATCTTTCTCGTCATGCTTCAGCTAACGCTGTAGACGCTGACGTGTTCACGTTTCCTTGTCACCACCATCCTGGATCAACGTTCTCGCTCGACAACTTCTAAATAAATTTGAATGCGTCTACGGCGCAAGCAGGTTATACATTTAAATCCACGCATACAATTCACATGAGGGTCCTCCCTGTCCACGCTATTAGCAGCAAACGAGCCTATTGGAGATATCTAGGCTATTGCTAGATTTCACGCAAATATACTATGGTACAATGAGTATTAAAAGAAAAAAAGTATAGATAGTTAACGTCGCAAGGAACAATAGTTAAAAGAGTAAAAAACGGGACTGCAAAAGCACTATGACCGGAAGCTATACCTTCGTCTACATTCTGCTTCGCAGCTATGTCGTTGGGAACATAGGAGCAGCTCTTAGGAGCATTCGTGCTCCACTCATCTGAACAACCCTTGGATAGGTGGTGCGAACAGAAAATGTTTCGTTTATTTTGTCAGACCCTTACCGTCATCAGAGAACAAAACAGTTGACTTCGCTAATCAACCGTCGAACGAGCTTAGCAACCTAAAGCCATTCGCGACGAGAAATAACCTTTGAGTTTTATAAAACACAGGAAAATCAACTTGCGCCAGTTGAAGACTGATACCACGACTGAAATGATTCAGCGAACCGCGCCAACTGCGTAGCATGAAACCCCGCTCAAATGAATAAGTCTGTATCAAATGAAATCAATCGATTTAAGTTTGCAACACTTGTAAAAAAGCCGAGAAATGCACAGCTCGTTTTTGCAATCAGACTGACATGCAGCATTTATTCTCTTGTCGCCCGCTATGCGGCCCCCTTCGGCCGCTTAAGAGCCGCTTCTCAAGCTTGCTGTTTAATATCAAGTGTCGACGGCACGTGGTACACTGTATTTATGCTAGGGGGAGAGGAGAATCACTAGCGAATACTTATTGTGGAGAGGGTGAGCAGCGGAGGCAGAGAGCACGGCGGCGTGCTGCGCGCGCTGAGGGCGAGTGGGGTTCGCGGCATCGTTAATGGCACCGAGCAAACGTATTGGCGAGTGCCAGAGTCGGCTCTCCTGTATGTCTTACTCCGTGGGCCGAACCTGGTAAAGATCGCGAAAGTGCTGCCCTTACACGAGTGCATACGGTATTTCCACACATTAATCACTGCTTCGAGGTTCAGCCCCAGTTTGCTCGCACGGATCTAAGGCGCTTTTCTTTTCTTAACCTGGCCCTTAAAGAATGGAATTCCCTTGCAAGCCATCTTTCTTTTTATGTTTATTAAGTAAATGTTTATTCCTCGTTCCAAAATCTGTTCCTTCCATCGCTGACCCTACGCATTCATGCACACCTTGTAGAATTTTTAAACGATAATTAAACAGTGCCGTTCGACGTTTCGCACTTCATTCGTATACGGAGTCATATTCGTTTGCAGTTTACTTGCGACGCAGGACTTCCTTCTGTGTATTTGGATGCAGAACTCTGAATTCAGTATCTCATATTTTTCTGTATCACGTGATGTCATTACTGTATTATATATGTTGCATCTGGATTATATATGTCGCATATGTTGCATCGTATCCGCCGCAGTGCCCATCCCGCTACTGCACATAACTGCGCACTACAATAGAGAGCGCGCGTACACCGCAAGACGCAGAACACAATACCGCTCCTGCGAATACAAGCTGTCCTGTGCGCCTTCCGTGAGAACTCGCGCAATGCCGGCGATCACACGCTCCCGCGCCGAGACCCCGCACGCTGGGACCGCAACGGAAACCCCGCGTCGTCACCAGATTCCTTGCCGCTTGAAACAAAGGATGTCGTGGCATGACGCGATCACAGGCTCGCGCTTGCTCTGTATACGGGATAGCTCGCTGCGCAATCGCCGTGCGACGTTTCTTGTCTGACTGGAGCGATCCCTCTTTCTCAACGCTTGAAGCCGCCTGTGCACCGTCTGATAGCGACGCCATTGTCGGTAGTTGTATAGAACATTAAGATTAGATAGATAGATAGATAGATAGATAGATAGATAGATAGATAGATAGATAGATAGATAGATAGATAGATAGATAGATAATGTATGCATGTATGCATGCATGCATACGTGTGTGTGTGTGTGTGTGTGTGTGTGTGTGTGTGTGTGTGTGTGTGTGTGTGTGTGTGTGTGTGTGTGTGTGTGTGTGTGTGTGTGTGTGTGTGTGTGTGTGTGTGTGTGTGTCTGTGTGTGCGTGCGTGCGTGCGTGTGTGCGTGTGTGTGCGTGCGTGCGTGCGTGCGTGCGTGCGTGCGATTACTTTATTGACATTCACGTTGAGCAGTCAGATCGTAGTGGATGACTCCAAATAATGTAAGCCAGTATGATGACTGATTGATCGACTGATCTTTAGAAGTTCAGCCGTTGTGGTAAGAATATACGGATTAATTTAGATGGCTCGAGGTTTGTTACGCCTTGCGCTAAAGTATTGGTAATTCAGAGTTTTGACTTTCCGCGGTGACCGATAGGCTACTGCTGAAGGTGGGAATTGAACCTGCGACTTCGTGTTCTGGTGCAGAACACGTGTATAGCCACCGAGCCACTCCGCTGGTTCTGTAATTGGCCGAAAGAAGGAAGTGATGTGTAAAAACAAAGGTCGGCTCTTGCGTGGCGATTATACCAACCCACCATTCACGGACGTAAACTTGTGTGTGGTTGATGGCTGATGTTAAAATGCGCGATAAGGCTATACTTCAACAGTTTCTCTCCTTTAGATTTTTATAGATATAGTGACCAATTGTCGTAAGCAACCAAGAGCTGAGTCGGAAGCCGGATCTATATGAAGTGTCAACAAGTCAAACAAATCGAGAGCACAACCTAAGGCGATATCGAAACTACAGTCACTACTGTTTAAATGCTGTGGTATCATGCAGCCCTTAGGCAATGGTCAAGGTGCCCTTTAGTGTTTTGCCATCACATGACGACTGATTATTCGAATTTTGTTGCTTCCCCTTGTAGTATACAGAAAGTCGGTTCCTATATTGTGTCGTTCCAGTGCGTATGCATAACACAATGGTTGGTCAACCAGGGGCCTCCACAATAGGCGTTAGGCTGTTGAAGTTGCGAAAAGACCACTATGTGGAGAAATGCATTGGCGTTCTAGTTAATTTTGTAGCTTCAATGCATAAAACGACGCTTTGTTAAGAAAGTAAGCGGAACCACAGTGCATTTCTCCGCAAAGTTCGGGAATTAATATCTCGAAACTGGTGTCATCCCGAGAATTCGTTCCAAGTGGATCCGCCTTGCGAACTCTACGGCTACAATATGTAAATTGCAATATGCGCCATAAGGTAAGTAGGTAAAAAACTTAATTAGTGAATGTTTGTTAATTAGTCGATTACGCATTTCACTTTTTTTGTGCAAGTAATGTCCGCCTCTTCGAGCAGACCACCTCATCAACTAGAATTGTGCTATCTGCCACAGGCAACCTTTGAAATTTTTTGAAAGTGTTCGCTGACACACCCTCTATACACCGCGCTCTGCAAAACAAGCAGCCCCTCTGTTTCCGTGCGGTGCTTGTCTCGACTCTTCATTCGCTCTTGTGCCACGCTGTATACGTCTGACTCATCGGACACGCTTGAACACTCGTGCGCGCATCTGGCTGTTGTAAGGCGACCGTCGCACCATATACCATCGACTTCAAGTGTAAGGGGCCTGCCACCTCGGGGCGAACTTTCCCCGGCGTTGTTGATACTATGGAAGGAGGTGGGAGGCACGGAACACTGACTACGGCAAGCGTGCGATACGTACGTCGCTTTGGCTCCGTGCCTCCAAACATAAAAATTGTCTCGCATGTCCAGAGAGTTGTTTAACGCCTGATCTGGCCGACCGCGGCGTCGACCGATCATGTGGCATCCAAGTGTACGCGATCGCCTTGCTTCACAGACTGCCCGAGGACCTTGGGCGACCATATGCTACGTGCATTTCCTCCCTCTCCTTTATCTTCGTCTGTTTGCTTCGTTTCTTTCTTGTCCTGTAAGAATCGTGTAACCAGAATAAACTCTGGTCTGCGTCTCTTCGTATAATACCTTCGCGGCATTCCCTGCCCACCACCGCCATTCGTATATACATGTATATACCGCTGGGTCTCAACGCCTGGAATACGCATCGTATGTCAAGTGCAGCTCTGCCGCTCTCTCTGCAAAGGCGTGAGAAACGATGGAAGCGATGACGAGGCGATCAAGACTGTAACACCATATATATATATATATATATATATATATATATATATATATATATATAAGTTGAGCTGCGTGTTCAGTGCAAGTGAAGTTTTTTGTTGTTGACTCTTCTTTTTCTCGGACTGCGGTGTGCGTCAGCAGATGGGGGATCATGGCTGGATCGCAATATTTCTTTATTAGCTATACCCTGCTGCCCCAAACACCGAAACCAACTCAAGTCTGTGAACGCAACAGAAAGATGCAATATCTATATATTCCAGCACTGTTTCAACAGGTGGGCATGGATCTCCTCGGTCCGTTCCCTACGTCATCCGCAGGAAACAAATGGATAGTCGTCGCAACGGACTACCTAACGCGGTACGCAGAAACCAAAGCTGTGCCCCGCGGAACCGCTACAGAAGTTGGGATGTTTTTTGTCCATGAAATCGTGCTACGTCACGGGGCCCCTTCCGTCTTAATAACCGATCGAAGAACTCCGTTTACTGCTGACCTAATGCAGGAGATTGTCACGCTGACCCACACCAATCATCGGAAAACCATGGCCTATCACCCACAAACTAATGGACTAACCGAGCGCCTCAACAGAACTATGGCCGATATGATCTCGATGTACGTTGACGTAGAGCACAAGTCCTGGGACCAAATTCTACCATACGTGACATTCGCATACAATACGGCTATGCAGGAAACCACCAGATTCACACCATTTGAACTGGTTTATGGGCGCTGCGTAACAACACCTTTAGACGCCATGCTCCCGGTAGACAACGGTATAACAAGAAGTGACAATGCTGACGACATCGTCCAGAAAGCCGAAGAAGCTCGACATCTTGCTCGCAACCGCATCCGCAACCAGCAGAGTGTCGACGCCCGCCGTTACAACAGTGGCCGAAGGAACATTCAGTACGAACCCGGCGACTACGTTTGGGTGTGGACACCCGTCCGTCACCAGGGGCTGTCGGAAAAATTACTGCGCAGGTACTTTGGCCCGTACAAGATCGTCAGGCGGCTCAGCGACGTGAACTATACGAGGTCGTCCCTCAGAGTACTAATATGAGCTCTAGCCGACGGCGAGCCCCGATTAATTATCTTCGTGACAATATGGTTGCTTCTTTCCTGCTTGTTTCTTAAGTCCACGCCATCGTTTTGGGATAACAAGCGGGCAATTCACACGTTTTACTCGAACTCCTGTAGACTATCTGTCGCAAAACTGATCCCCACGAAGCTTTTTCTTTCTTTCTTTTTTTTTTTTTTTTTTTTTTTGCGGGGAGACATTTCTGCAACGATGCACCTTCGTGCTCAGGACATTTTGCCGGGGTGAGGAGGCCGCAAGCTCGCATATATAGGCCTGCAGGCAAGCTCAGCAACTTCCGATGAATGAAAGGAAAGTTCCAGGCCCAACACAGAAGCCTTCAAGCTTGGTGAAGGTGGTTTACTAGCGTTGCCTGGGTATCGTGCGGGGGGGGGGGGGGGCGTTCGGAGTGTCACGATCTAAAGACTTACCGACTAAGGCGCGTTTATATATCCGACGCGCGTTAGCCCGAAACACTATCAGACACCGTTGTGTTGTGCCAACCTCTTCTCGATCCGCATTTCGTTGTTCTTTTCGAGGTACTGCATCCATACGATCGTTGCCGCGCGAAGCGAGAGGAAACGGGCCGCGTTAGTTTATACTTGCTTTCTTTCTCCGAAAAACGCTTGTTCCCGATGCCGCGCCGCGGCCGTGTTTGATGCCGCCGTATGCGTCTTTCATTTTCTCGTTATATGCTTAACTCGCGAATCATCGACTGCTCGGAACTGGGCGGCTATCGGAATTCCCGTCACGCGTCGGCTCGTTCACGTTTGCACAGACGGCTGCTGCAACACGCAAAAAGAGAGAAATACGGAACGCGCAACGCTCGAATGTCGCCCCCTCCCCCCCTTTTCCCCCGTTCCGAAAGAAATCATAATAAATAATAATCTGAGTATCGGCGCATTGGTAGTCAACCGCTGGCAGCTTAGCCAGCAGCACGTGCTGCTAACTAGCGCCCAGCGAGCAACAGCAAAACTAAAACCCTGATGGTCGCTTCTTCTATACAGCTTTCGCTTCACCACAGCCGCCAAGGCTGGCTGTCTTTTTCTCTCTTTTTTTTTCGTACCCATGCAGTTCTTCGTCATACACGATCCCTCCGCCCTCGGCCTTTTTTCTTTCTCTTAATTTTTTCTAGCTATACTCTTTCCGCCAGCTTTCAAAAAATAAGAAGGCGCCCCGGTGCTCGCGCGGCAACACTTCTCCGTCTGTAGCGTCTCGGCACGTTCCGTTTATTTTGCCTGCCGCCTCTGCTCGCCCTCAACAGAATAACACTGCGCGCGCTCGTGGCTCGAAGGCTTCGTGCGGATGCGGCATCAGCGAACACGTTCGAATCGCGCCGAGCGTTCGCTCGCACGCACGCACACACGCACATACACGCGTATATAGGCCCGGTCTGTCTCCGTTCACTGTTCCTGGTTTCGACGCGTGACTCGGTCGAGTTGGCCGCCGTGGAGCGCACTTCGGACCTCCGCCAACGCAACCAGCCGCCTCCTTCCAACTATATATGCCTGCGCGTCCGCTTGGGGAGCGGAGAACAAGGGACGCGTGTTCCTTCTTTCGCCGCTTCAAAGTGACTCAAGCAGAGCGGCTCGCTTGGCGTTCTTTCGCGCGAAACCTATATACGCGTCGTGGAGATCGCGAGAGAGAGAGAGAGTGAAACAGAGGGGCTGGCTTCTCGGAAACACGCAGAGAGCTTGGTATTCTTTTGCTGCATCGGTGTGTCGTTTTGGAAACGATGGTTTCGAAAACTATACGCTTGGGGTTCATACACACGCGTTTGGTGCGTGCAAATTAAGCCGGAGTCCACCACAATGGCGTATTTCATAAATCAGATCGCGATCTTGGCTCGCAAAACTTCAGAATTTAATTTATTTATTTTCTCTCTCTCTCTCTCTCTCTGACTGTATGTGCCTGCGTGTGTGCGCGCGTGCGCGCGCGCCCTTTTACTTACTGTTATTTAGATCGGCGCACTTTCTTTGCATGCTTTATACTAGTCCTGGTCGCGATGATGATGACGTAAACATTATTTTACAAGCACGGCAGTTTGTCCAGTATAGTTTCGGGGCGGACAAAGCCGTGGCAGCAAAATTATTTTGTTGCAGTAAACGTTTTTGGTGTAGAAAATGACGCTTTTAATCGCCGGTGTAGTAGCCCCGACTTCCTGGCGAAAGCCAAGAGGGTTTCGCGTACCGAAATTATGCTCTTCTTTTTTCGCTTGGGTTGCCACGCCGCATAACTGATTCAGTACGAAATTAAATATAAGCATAGAGGGCCGTTTCATGAATGTACTGCAACAGTGACTTACAGTTCCCCCTCCCCTTGTGCAGGGTAGACAACCGGGCTCCGTCCTGGTTAACCTCTCTGCCTCTCATTTATCCTTTTTCCTTCCTTCCTATAGAATGTGTTGCCCGCGATCCTGTTTTCATAGTCTTCAGGTTGGTCACAGTTGAATTTGGAAATCCCACATGGTCATTACATACTACACTGACGAATTTCCTAATAGCACTCAGCGTCATTTCTTGCACTTCGACAAATACTGCCTTAATTGAGCTGCTTGCTACTCTCTGCTTCCACCCGTAGCTTGACCTCTGTAGCAAAAATTTAGGAGGCACGCCATTACTAGAATTGAAGGTTTCTTCTGGCACAACTTTCCTAATGTAGAACATGACAGTACATTGCTTGCTTTCAGTATGCATGCGTATAGGCTATATTAAAGAAAGGTTTTCTTTTTTTGTTGTTTTTTTAGCTACACTTGTGGTCTTCAAACTTTTGCTCGCGACTGTAACTACTACAGTTTTCCTGTCGTGTATCTGTAACCGAATGAGAACGTCGGTAATCGCTCCGAGAAAGAACATGTTTAATTTCTTCTTGCGTTGTGATTTATTGCTAAACGTGGTCTTCGTGCCTTTCATCTTATTGTTCTTATTTTGCAATCTCTTATTCAACCGCTATACGTCAGCTTCAAACTTCGAAGGCAGAAAAGAATGGAAAGAATAGGCCGTACACCGAGTAATAGTGTAATTATGTGACTCGACTTTAATACTGAGTGTGTTTCACTGATTTACGTGACTTTACTTTAAAAATAAGTGTGTTTGACTTACTTATATGACTTGACTTTAAGGTATGTCATTCTTCCATTCCTGTGGCCTTCATTGGAAGTATTTCTATGTGAAAAAAGTAGCCGCGGCGGCAATTAAAGGCACCAACATCTTCCAAACAACACACACGCACACACCGGTATATCATCATCATCATCATCATCATCATCATCATCATCATCATCATCATCATCATCATCATCAGCCTGTTTTTATGTCTACTAAAAGCAGGACGAAATTAGCCCTCTCCCAGCGATTTCCAAATTACCCTTGTCTTGCGCTCGCTGATTACAACTTGCGCCTGCAAATTTCCTCATTTCATCACCCCACCTAATTTTCTGCCGTCCTCGACTGCGCTTCCCTTCTCTTGGCACCCATTCTGTAACCCTAATTGTCCACCGGTTATCTACCCTACGCATTACATCACCTGCCCAGCTCCATTTTTTTCTCTTAATGTAAACTATAGAATATCGGTTATCCCCGTTTGCTCTCTGATCCACACCGCTCTCTTCCTCTCTCTTAACGTTAGGCCTTACATTTTTCGTTCCATCGCTCTTCGCGCGGTCCTTAACTTGTTCTCGAGCTTCTTTGTTAACCTCCAAGTTTCTGCCCCATATGTTAGCACCGCTAGAATGCACTGATTGTACACTTTTCTTTTCAACGACAGTGGTAAGCTCCCAGTCAGGATTTCGTACTGCCTGCCATACGCACTCCAACCCATTTTTATTCTTCTGTAAATTTCATTCTCATGATGCAGGGCCCCCTGTGAATAATTGACCTAGATAAACCTACTCCGGTCTGTACAGACTAGATCTAGAGGCTGACGGGTGATCCTGAATTCTTGTTCCCTTGCCAGGCTATTGAACAATACATTTGTCTTCTGCATATTATTAATCTTCAACCTTACACTTACACTTTCTCCGTTAAGGTCCTCAATTATTTGTTGCGATTCATCCCCAGTGTTGCTGAACAGGACAGTGCCATCTGCAAACCATAGGTTGCTGAGATATTCGCCGTTGGTCCTCACTCCTAAGCCTTCCCAGTCTAAGAGCTTGAATACTTCTTCTAAGCATGCAGTGAATAGCATTGCAGAGATTGTGTCTCCTTGCCTGACCACTTTCTCGATAGGATTATTTCCACTTTTCTTGTTGGTAATTAAGGTAACCTATGGAGTCTTTGTAGATGTTTGCCAGGATACCTCTCGTACTCCTTGATTACGCAATGCCTCCAAGACTGCTGGTATCACTACTGAATCAAATGCCTTTTCATAATCTATGAAATCCATATAGCGAGGTTAATTGCACTCTGCATATTTCTGACTCACTTGATGCATGACGTGGACGTGAAGCCAGCCAGGTTGATTGAAGTCAAGTGTTGCCCTGATTCTATTGGAAATTATCTTGGTGAATATTTCATACAATGGCGAAAGCAAACTAATGACCCTATAATTCTTCAATTCTTTAACTTCTCTCTTGTTAGGGATTAGCATAATTTTGGCATTCTTCCAGCTCTCTGGTGCACTTGAAGTCTTGAAGCATTGCGTATAAAGGGCAGCAAGCTTGTCAAGCATAATATCTCCTCCATCTTTGATTAAATCTACTGTTATTCCATCTTCTCCAGCAGCTTCACCCCTGGCCATGTCTTGCAAGGCCCTTCTAACTTAATCGCTAGTTATAGAAGAAGCCGCTGTATCCTGTTCATAACTACTTCGAATTCTGGGCATTGTAAGGTCAGTATAGAATTCTTCCGCTGCTTTTACAATCTGATAGAAATTGCTGCTGACATTACCCTGCTTATCTTTCACTGCATACATCTTGCCCTGTCCTATGCCAAGTTTTATTCTCACTGATGACGCTGCGGCCATTTTTTTTTTCTACTGCTTCCTCAATCTTTACTGCTCAATCTACTTTACTCAATCTTTACTGCTTCCTCAATCGATTTTACAAAGATGGAAATCACACCGCTTGAACAGAAGACTTAGGAAGCGAATTGCTCAGCTCAATAGGGATATCGAGGAGCACGCCCGATATTTGCAGAAACAACAGTGGAATGAGGTGTGTAACTCTATAGTTGGAAGGATAAAACGTGGAGGCAATTGGAATCTGCTCAGGCATCTGCTCAATGAAAAAGGCACTAAATCGAATAGACGTACGGCAGTGGCGAAGCTGGTACACCAGGAAAGTCAGACTGCAAGCACAGAGAGCATAATGCAGCGATTGGCAGCTAAATACTTGCCTCTCAGGACAGCGGATCAGGAAGTAAGTTACCCCGATTACTTAGGGGCAGAATGCAACTTTATGGATCAGGAATTCAACGAAAGTGAGGTACGCACGGCATTGTATGATTTAAATAGTAGGTCAGCATCGGGCCCGGATGGCATCTCTAACAGATTGCTAAAGAATTTGGACGACGACTCCATGAAATATCTGACCACATACATTAATGAATTATGGAAGAATGGGGTCTATCCAGAAGAATGGAGGACGGCCTGTACTCTCTTAATACCAAAGCCGGGCAAACAACTCAACTTGGATAACCTCAGGCCAATTTCGTTAACATCATGTCTGGGAAAGACAATGGAGCATGTCATATTGAACAGGTTAACGAAATATGTGGAGGACAATGACATCCTACCGTATAATCTGATTGGTTTCAGACCGGGCTTGTCCACACAAGATGCCATGTTGTTAATCAAACATAAATTGCTTTTAGCCAGTCCAAAGCACACTAGAGTTCTCTTGGGGTTGGATGTCGAAAAAGCTTTTGACAAAATTAAGCATAGAGCAATACTTGAGGTGATTTCTGAACTGGGATTAGGCAGAAAACTATATGAAGTGGTTAAAGCCTTTCTTGGCCATCGCTCAGCACACCTTAGATTCGGGGACATTAAATCAAAGAAGATAGATCTCGGTGACAGAGGTACGCCACAAGGGTCGGTCTTGTCACCTATGCTTTTCAACCTGGCGATGTCAAAAGTGGCAAAGGGATTGAAAGGGATAGAGGGCATTAACTTTACCATTTATGCAGACGATGTGACAATATGGAACGCTGAAGGAAGTATAGGACAGGCGGAAAGCAGACTTCAGGAGAGCATTTATGAGGTAGAGTCCATTTTAGAAGACATGGGACTGAAATGCTCTGCTGAGAAGTCTGAACCCCTAGTACTCAGTAACAGGAAAAGGGGTAGAAAACCGAGGGGATATGTTCCCGAGGAAGAACCCAGGTTAGTACTAACCACGAAGGCAGGCAAAACTATTAAGCAAGTCGAATCAATTAGAGTCTTAGGGTTATTCCTGGAGGCAAACGGGGCAAACGGAAAAACAATACAAAACATCACAAGCAAGACTGAGGAGGTAATAAGACTGCTAAGGAGAATCACTAACAGACACAGAGGGTTGGGAGAGGAGAGCGCCATGAGGCTGGTCCATGCTTTCGCCTTGTGTCACTTCTCATATGTAGCAGGAATGCTTAGATGGACACAGACAGAACTAAAGAAGTTGAACAGATTAATTAAAAGGCTTGTCAAAACAACAGTGGGATTGCCGGTTAGCACACCGGATGATAAATTAATGAAACTAGGGCTCCACAACACAATAGCCGAAATAATTGAAGCTCAGCAAATTGCCCACAGAGAGAGGCTTTCCGAAACAAGGTCAGGTAGAGCAATACTCGAAGAGCTAAGGTGGTACCCAAGCGAATCAGAAAATTCGGAAGACACAGTAGAACTAAAATATAGCGTAAGAGAGATCATCAAGACGACTCCTTTTCCCAGAAATATGCACCCGGTGCACAACCTGGAAAGAAGAAAGGCAAGGGCCAAAGCTCTCCTGCAGGAGATAGAACAGGACAGAGAACATGCGGCTTTTGTAGATGCTGCATGGGTCAGAGGAAAGAAAGCCTTTACGGCAGTAGTAGTAGATGCAGATGGACTCACTCGGGATGCTATTACAATCATGACTAAAGAAGCGACAGTGGCAGAACAAGTAGCGATAGCATTGGCTTTAAGGAATAATAAGTGGACGCGAATTTACAGTGACTCTAAGATGGCTATTAGACATTTTACCAAGGGCTTTGTAACCAAAAGGGCTGCCCAGCTGATCGGTGAGATGGACAGCCAAGGGATCGAAATCCGCTGGTTTCCTGCACACATGGGGTCTGTCGATCCATCTCGGAGGAATTTGAACGAGGTGGCTAACGCAGCTGCACGAGGACTTACTATCCGTGCACTACGCGACCAGGACCCCAATAATATGCTGGAGGAGAACAGGGACCGATTACTTACATATAATGAAGTCACGAAGCATTATTACACGAACAGAAGGGAATTCCCAGTGCCACATGCTAAGCTCAATAGAGCTCAAGCGGTGACTCTGAGATTGTTACAGACAAGAACTTACCCTAGTCCAAACTTTATTAACAAGCTATATCCAGAAAGAGAGGTACCAATCAATTGCGAGAAGTGTAATGGCATCATTACTCTGGATCATATGCTTTGGCAATGTCCTGTGGCTTTCACAGACTGCGACAAGGAAAGAGACTGGTGGCGGCGAGTGCTTCACAGTGTAGTGCTTTTAGATCAAGTACAGGCCGTCCAGAAGGCCCACGACACGGCGGTAAGGTTAAACCTTACTGTCCCGACGTGGGAGCCGCCTGCGTCATCCTAAGGGTTGATCTTCAGGACCTGAATAAAGTTTATCATACCATACCATTCCTCAATCTTTTCGACGTTATAATTTCGAATATCGCTTATTTTCTTCTTGTTTATCATGCGTTGACAGTTCAGCGAATTCTATCTGATCTCTTGGATTAGGCACTTTCATGCTTTGTCGTTTCCTTATTAGGTCATTTGTTACTTGGGAGAGCTCGCCTACTGGTTGCCTTGGTGCCTTACCTTTCACTTCAATTGCTGCTTCTGAAATCAGCCCTAGTTATGGTTTCGCGTATTACCTCTATGTTATCTTCATCTTGCTGTTCTAAAGCTGCATATTTGTTTGCGAGCGCCATCCTGAATTCGTCCGATTTTTACGCCTAAACTGCGTCTAGGTTGGTCAGTTTATTGTTGACTAATTTTGCTCTTTATCTCTTCAAATTGAGAGCAAGCCTAGACCTCACTAAAATATGATCACTGCCATTACCCCACCTAACACTTCTACATCCGGCACTAGTCTGAAATCTACTGTATTTTATTTCTTGTTTCGCCATTAGGGCTTTTTTCAGATCCACTTCCTGTTACCACGCCTGAAGAAGGTATTCATTATTCGGAGTCTATTCCTTTCCGTGAATTCTGCCAACACTGCTCCTCTATATCCTATTCCTAGAATCGATGCCGAAGTTGTGAATTCCTTCTTCCCCAGCCTGTTTTTCGACGCTTTTGCATTGAAGTCACCCATGACTACAGTTTGTAGTTGACCATGACTACACACCTTTCTCATTGGTAATTCAACATCATCATAAAGCTGTTCTATCTGTTCATCATGACTGAAGGTTGGAGCGTAGGCTTTTACTACCTTTAATCTATATCTCCTACGTAGCTTTATTACGACGACTGCTACCCTCTCATCAATGGTGTAGATTTCATCGATGTTGCCCGCTATGTCCTTATGAAATATATATATATATATATATATATATATATATATATATATATATATATGTGTGTGTGTGTGTGTGTGTGTGTGTGTGTGTGTGTGTGTGTGTGTGTGTGTGTGTGTGTGTGTGTGTGTGTGTGTGTGTGTGTGTGTGTGTGTGTGTGTGTGTGTGTGTGTGTGTGTGTGTGTGTGTGTGTGTGTGTGTGTGTGTGTGTGTGTGTGTGTGTGTGTGTGTGTGTGTGTGTGTGTGTGTGTGTGTGTGTGTGTGTGTGTGTGTGTGTGTGTGTGTGTGTGTGTGTGTGTGTGATTACTATGGTCTCTGCGAATCCGCCATCATGTTTATCTTTAAATTTTTGTTAGCCTCGCTACTGGCACGGCAATCCGGCGCAGTATAACGTACACAAATTCAGCCACGAAAGAGAGAGAGACTCGTCCAAGAAGCGCGGTTAAACACAGCATGTGCCAGAATGTAAATCCGACATCGCTATCTCCTGCTCGCTCACACACGCATTCCGCCGGAAATAAACGCAGTGCGTCTCTCTCACTGTACCAACACCTCTGGTTACGGCTCCCCGTGTGCATTTACAGTTTTTTTTTTTTTTTCTTTCCTCGTCTGTTCCAGAAGCGCTAGTACCGCGAGACGGCGGATCGAAAGAGAGGGAATGGAACAGTTGTAAAAATTGCGGGGGTCACGAAGAGGAAAACGGATCAGCCGGGACTCGCTAACCAAAGTGTTATATACGGAAAGGGAAAGAGAGGAGGCCCTCGGTGCGTCAGGTCGAGAGAGGACGGCGGCGCCTATCGTCGTGACAGCACTGTCTTGCGAGCGCCCCTAGCTTCTCTCCTCCTCCTTCCCAGCCCTCCTCTCATCTATCCAGCCCCTACATCGTTTCTGCTCCGTAGCAGCATCGCCCTGCCAACGTCGTCCCCCGCTTACAGCAGTACGCTCCATTCGCGCGGGAAAGAGCGAAGGAGGAAGAAGAGCCTTGCGGTGGGTGAAGTGAAGAGGAAGATTCGCTCTTCGGCTAGCATTGCGCGCACAGAAAGAAACAGAGAGAGAGGGCACGCACTGCCAGTGAAGTGGAGACGGAAAGCGGGAGGGGAGCGCCGCGGCCTCCGCCAATCGGGACTCGCAGGGGGCGGGACCAGCGGAGTCAAAGCGGCATAATGATAGCGCGCGCGCGCGCGCGATCGCGACTACGCGCACGGCGGCGAGCGAACGAGGGAGCGAGCGAGCGCAAATACCAACGCAGTGCTCTCGCGTTGCGCTCTCGCCACCACGTGACTGGTGCCTACATCTCCCTTCACCCTGTTTCTCTTCTTACTTGCGCATGCACTCGACTTAAAAAAGAAAAAAAAAAGTTGATAAAACGCCATTGCAGCTGGAAAAACCGATAAAAAAAAAAGAAGCGCGCCTGATTTCTTCCACTTTTGTTTCACACGCTTGCGCGCCAACGACGTCTGTGCTGTACTCGATTTTCCTTTTATTCGCCCCCTCTTCCGGATAGTCTCTTTCTAGAAGTATGAAAGTATGTGCGTGTGTGCGCCTGCCCCTTTCGGGTTCCGGTTAGGTTTAGACACCGTCGCCAGTGTAACCCTCGTCTCGCCCGTTGCCGTCCGTTTTCTTTGTTAAAGAAATTCCCGTCTCCACCGTTTCCCTCTCCTGCACGACCCTCCTCCTTGCTCTAGCCGCCGTTTCGCAAAAACCGTTCTCCCAACGGCCGACTGCTCGCTCACGGGCTGTCTTTTCCAATCGCGTCTGCGTAACGGCGAGACGAAGCAATTTTTGTGCGTTCCTTTACTCTTAAAAAAGTTTCGGGCGCGCAATACTGCAATACGACTCTCTTTTTTTTTTTCATTTTTATATCTCGCTGCGAAACTAGCGTCGGCGGCCAGACGGTGTGGAGGGCTTTAGGAAAGGAGAACAAGGCGAGGAGGAGAGACGGCGCGATGCAATGCAGCGCAATGCAGTGCTTGAAATTAATATGTAGACGGCGCGCCGGGAGCGCATATTAAAACTGAACTTGCTATTCTTAGCGCGGCGTCGGCGGAACTCTATCGCAGACGCTGTCTGGAACATTAAGGGCCCTTGCCAGCCCCGCCCCTTCCCCGCGCTTCGTTAAAGCATACGTCAGCTTAGAGAAAGGTTATCTTAAAAGAAGATATAAATATAGGATAGATGATTAGGCTATAGTTGGTATTTCATCAATGGGGAAACTAGAGCGCTGCGACTACGAAAGTCGGAAGAATAAAGAGGACACATACAGGAGACAACAGGCTGCACAAGGTGTAATTGGTCGTTGTCATGTGCGTTTGAAAAAGCAGGCACGTGGTCATCGCTTTTCTTTTAAAGAATTAAAAAGAAACAGTATTGTAAGACTCAGCTAACGTGATCCGCAAGAAAGAGCAAAAGCTATTCTAGTGGGAGGAACAGTCGAGTTGCACAAAATAGTTTGGAAAGTTTAGCCGCAATAGTAAGTATAATGTGCCTGGTTTCGCCATCGAAAGTGGGCGAAGTCGGCCCCGTTAAGCGTCATCCTGTTCTTCTTGCTTCTTTATCCGAGTCCATCAATGATCAAAGAGCTTAAGTCGAGAGACGTAAATAAACAAAGGCAGGAAGGTTACGAAAGTGACCTATGCAGTTACGTCATGGTGTTGATCACGTGAACCTCCAGGGGAAGTTATAACTGCGAACGTGCAAGTTCATATAGCCGTAACGCGCGCAGTACTCGTTGTTGCTATGGGCTGCTGGAATAAATTTCGTACAGCCTATGTATAGATCCAGAGCTATACAGAAGGCGCCAGAAGTGAAGACGAAGGAGAGAGAAACATATCGAAGTAGCCGTAGTAGCTGCAGAAGCAGCCAAGTTCACTGCGAGGTCTCATCACCTAGATTCCTCACTAAATCATAAGCCCGTGGAGGGCATGCTTGCATTCTCGAATCTTCCATAATACCGTGAGAACTACACAGCTTTGAAAGTTAGTACAGCCTTGCAGTTCGGAACCGGTGGTGTTACTTAGCCTTGGTGTGCAAGTATTTTGTCGATTTCTGGGCCATTTTTAACCCGACAACATTGAGCTCTGTGATTTCGTATAAGCAGCAGGGCTCGCCACGAAGTTTATTTTTGCAACTGAATCATAGAGAAATGAGCGCAGTATGAACGCAGTCGCATATGCTCGGAGTGTTCACGTTGTCATTGTGCACTTCCTGAGTTACTTTAGTGGAGTAGGAAGAGGCTATATCATATAAGCATCTCTCAATTTATTTCGTTATGCATACAAAGTTGTTTAAAACATCTCGACAGTGCAGCCTCTAAGCAATCCTTTTTGCTTGACTTCGCCTGCTCTTGTCAGGTGGTATTTGAACGAAGTTTTAGCATTTCTCTCTCTTGATATTTTAGGCAAGGACGAGAAATTAGTTTTGTCCCGTTGATTATGTTCCGCGGCGCACGTAAGTTCTCATGACTGCCGTGATTTGGTGGTGTCAGCTGGTAAGTACGCGCGGCCCAATTTCAAAGGCCATGGTGGTTTTAAAGGATCTCTCCCACGCCTGCCGCCAGTATCTATAGAGAAAGGCGCTGGTTAACACTCTCAAGACTAAGATGTGCCTTCCTACGCACAAATACTAATAAATCTAGAACGATGTGCATTCACCGTCGGACGAACCGCATGGGCTGCAACGCGATATGTCTGGCCTGTAGGATTTGGTCTTAAATCATAGTCTGTATTTGCATTTTCTTTCACTTTGCCTCTGTTCTGTGCCTTATATATTTACAACTAGCTCGTGTTTTGTTGTATTAGTTTCCGTGTGACCGTGCGAACCTCAACTGCCGTTAGCCTACGTTCGCTCTTTTTTTTTTTTTTTTTTGTACCGTAACGCACAAAAACACAAGTAAATTCGTGGTAATGGCACCTGTATATCAGGTTCTATGTGACGTATTTTATAGTTTATGGAGTTCTAAACTGACGAAAGTCGCGTTCTCAGCCGCAGCTCATCGTAATTCGATGCGCCTTAACACTTCTGTGCCTCCTGCCGAACTTTGGAGCTACTTCGCCACATGATTATTTACTCTGCAGTGTAGCGTCATTACGGGTACTAACCAAGCCAGTCGATGCCCAGTCACGCCCCTCCATATATTAATGCGCTAGCAAAAGGAGTGTCAAAGTGGAAAAATGTACGTATGAGAAGTGTGTGCAGCTGGTCACGTGGTATATATATATATATATAATCAGTGAAGCATCGAATCACAGGATATCTCTTGAAGAAGGCCGGACCCTGGCCGATACGTCAGTACAGTCATGTGATTTTTTCTCTACGTGCTTCAATTCTGTGAATATACATACACACACTCACTTGCATTTCTTTCTTTCCTTTCGCTATTTTTTTTTGATGCGAAAGCGTCAGATGGCTCATTGAGCGAAAAAGCCGGCGTCTATCGTCTGCTGCAGCGAAATGGCACCTGCATTCCCATTGGCTGAGACGCAACGTCACAAGCGCGCCTCGGCGCGGAGTTCCCATTGGCTGCGACGTCACGTCTCTGCTGCTGCGCTTGCGCGCCAGGTGTTGCGTGAAGGAGAGTCTCTCGTCGCGCAGGGCGTCGGTGGCATGCAGCGTTGGCACCGCAGGCTGCTGCTGCGGCTTGCTGGCTCGGGCAGCACGTACCACTATGGTACATTACTCGGGCAAAACCGCTCACCGGCGTTCGATTGAACATTAATACTTTCGCATTCACAACTCACAAGTGCTTAGGAGTCCTCGGATTGCGTTTTTTTTTTTTTTTACTTTCACCTGGTATATTTATACTCATGTACGAAGTCGAGATAAACTAAGGCTATTTCTTCTCAGTACTTGTTCAATTGCCATACGAGCCGCCATCTCATAATAGCTTACGCAAGGCATCGCCTTTAACTGACCTTACTAGTGCAACTGCGCTTAAGCAGAATGCACGATAAATGGTGTTTTAAATAGGTGAGAAACATACTGAGCAATAAACGAAAAACTCTCCAAACACAGCCATGTGTCTACAGGTATAGTACGGCGCGAAAACAATTTTAAAAACTGCCTGTCCTCATCGTCAGTCCTTATATCTGGCCATCTATACCTCTTCTTTCCCTTGCCTCAGAGCAGAGTAACAATCTAGAGGACTATTACCAGTGTCTGACGTCTCCGTGCTTCCTTGTGAAAGTGTGCGATGAAGACTCATGTCTTCTCTCTGTTTCTTTCACTCCCCCATCCCCCTCCCCACGTATAGGGTAGCAAACTGGACTAAGTCTGGTTAACCTCCCTGCCTTTCCTTCCTCCTTTCTGTCTGTCTCTGTGCTTCCTCAATAAGTTCTCCTCTCCCTCTTAAAACAATAAATTTTTCGATCCTCAAACGGCTTAAAGTGGTTGTCGACAAAAATTCGTCGTGAGCCTGATTGAGGGCAGTTTTGTCACGAGCAGATGCGTGTAAACGGCAAAAAAAAAAACGAAAAAGAAAACAGAAACATGCAGTTCATTTCTTGTTCTTGCGCCCACCACATCCTCGCTCAAGCTAATGGATCTCCTTGTTGTATTTTCTTTTTTTTTCACCCACCCGTTGATCATCTGAAAGCTAATCTCGCTGAAAACCAAATAGCGCGCGCACATAAACGGCCCTCCGTCGAGGGCTTTGCTGCCGCTATATCTTAAAGGGCCCACTGCCAACGAGTTAAGTTAGAACGCTCGAACACCAACACAGCCGTAAGAGGAACCGGCCGCTTTAGCCGCGGACAATGCATCTTAAGCAGAAACTAGAGAGCGAAGAAGGTCGTTTCGTAAAGCGTTCCCGAGACCCCGGGAGTGCTTCATGCGACTCTATAGCCCCGAGACGTTGCTCATCCGCTTGAGTCGGGAACTTTCAACGAGCGCTTAGCCGCTGCGTCGACGACACCAAGAAGAAAACGGAAGAAAAAAGGTGAACCAAAGCGTAACGACGCCCAGCGGAGATCTCATTCGGCGTTAACTGCGTACCGGAAGGAGTTACTGCACCGAGCCGCCGGATCCCCTCCTCTAAAGCCTTTTAGCCGGAAGACGGAAGCCCGTCTTGGGCCCGTCGGCAAGCCGAGCGGGCGCATCGGCTGGCAGGCGCTCCTAATTAACACTCTCTATGCAAAACGCGTATAGGCCGTTTGCCTGCAAATGTAGACGTCGCCCACGCGTCCGCCCGCGTTTACTTCCCTGTGCCTCAAGCCCTTCCCCTTCACTTGCATCATCTCGCTTTCCCTGAGCAGTGACTTCTTTCCGCCCCCAAGGCGAATTTGCGCTGATAGACAGACGCCATCGCGTCTAAGCGACGCGGACGGGTGGCCTCGATTCAAGAGGGAAAGGCTATATAGACGCGGCGGGACCCAGACGGATCCTTCCGCAGACAGCGAAGTCTTACAACAAAGCCGGAGAGGAGTCCTTTCCCCGTGTCGTCGTTTCACTACCTCTCTCCATTCCACCGCTTCATCCTTTCAAACTTTCCCGCTCACCTTTCAAGCCCATCTCTATATCTTCCCTAGGTGCCCTTTCTCGCGGAGACAGCGCTCCTATATAAATCCGCCACTCGCCTCTTCCACTAGTCTCCAGCGGCAATCCGCGCCGTTGCCAGAGCCTCCTCCCCATGCCCTGTCGCGAGCATTACTCAACACGCCTGGCTTACTCTTTCCGCCTCCTTTCCCAGAGAAGGAAACGAAGAGGCTCGCTCTCTCTCTTCCGCAGTGGGAAACGAAGGAGGGGAAATAGGGAAGCGGCGAGGGAACCAGACAGACGGGGGAAAGGAAAGACCAATGGCGCGCGGGTTCCCCAGACGGGAGCGAAGGGGGAGGGCAAGGGCACGCAGCGCCGAGACGCTGGCGTGTCTGGCGGCAGAGACGGGGAGAAGGGAGCGCGGCGCGAAAGTATCGTCTGGCTCGGAAACAGTAAAGCTTCGGTTTCGATTCAGTTTGTTTAGAAACGCGGCAAGTCGGGTTCTGAATGGAGCACACGGGACGCGGAGAATTGTACGACGCTGTCGCGACGCGCCCGGAACTCTGCGCAGTTCCCTCTTTGTCTGGTGGCGCTGAGCCTTCGGGGGCCTTTATTCTTGTCGTTCTTTTATTTTTTGTTTGTTTTTAGCGACGCGTATCGTTCTTGTACTTGAGTTAACTAAACGCGTCCATTGCGTCTGAGCTCTCTAAGCGCTTAGAAACAGTCTTTGATGCTCTTAGAAGCGGCATTATAAAAAGTTGAACGAAACTGTATGTTCATCTACGACGCTGTCTTAATCCACTGCCTTACGATTCGAGGGAGCAGTCATCTAGTATAGCCTATGGGCCAATCGCTGGAAAATCTTTATTGCTTTCGTTCGTTTGTTTGTTTGTTTGTTTGTTTGTTTGTTTGTTTGTTTGTTTGTTTGTTTGTTTGTTTGTTTGTTTGTTTGTTTGTTTGTTTGTTTGTTTGTTTGTTTGTTTGTTTGTTTGTTCTGTCTGCCGTTGTGTCCTCGTCTACCAGTGGGCATGTATGTTCGTCGCTTTGGAGAGAAATAAGTTAGGCGCTTGCAATACAGGGTTTTCCGTGCCGTTTGCTTATAGCAGATGTGTCATTGAAAAAAAATATATACAAGAAGAAAGAAAGAAATTATATAAGTTCCTTAACTCAGCCAAGTTGAGATCGTCATAAACCATCAATGGGATTATTATTATTAATAAAGAATAGCTTTCCATGAAATACGCGCAAGCATCATAGTTAACAGACAGTTCGAACAAGCACATTGCACAGAACATACAATTTACACAGCTGGTCAGGACGCAGTCATAGACTGTTCACATCCAGTTCAAGTACAGACAATGTACATACAATGTACACATACAATGTTCAGTACGGCCTTAGTCAAAATTATGCGGGCCACTCCGCGCATTCGTATACACCTCATGTGTCGTAGTGTGCTGTGGTTGCCGTGGCGTTCTTGGCACACTCCAGACCTCTGGATAGTGAGTGCAACAGTTTCTATCTTATTACGCAGAGCCTTGGAACTATTTGCATATCAGAGGAACTCATTTGAACAGTCTGTAGTCAGCATGGCAGTCGTAAGCAACGTAGCCCGTACACTTTTTGGCAAATACTGTGCATCACAGTATGTACAGGATATGCCACAAGTTATAACAAGTTCTCGGAACATTTCCAGGGGAAATTAGTAGAATCATTAAGCTTAGAGGAATATGTAGGTGAGGAATACAGTGCAAGCCTAACAAAAAATCTACTAGTACTTGGTAATCATTCAGACTTCTAGAATTTCTTTTAAAGAGCCACAACCTATAGCTCCTTCGCATGAAGCTGCTCCGGAAAAGCAATCCAGTTCACGGAATGTTCGTCCTTTCGTTATGGCTTCTCTTAAGCTATATCCGTAGCCAGACTAAAGTAATTTCTCTTCCACGCCGACAATGACGCGAAGCACGTTTATAGAACTGGACAATTTGTTGTTGTTGTTGTTTTTTCCCACGCCCGCGGGAAACGAAACTTTGTAAACTCGGTAAGCCTCTCTCAGGCAAAGCAACAACTTGCTACCACCACAGAGGGCCTCCTGGGATAGAGATGTCGACCGGAAAGGTGAACTCCTCGTTCCTCAACTTCCTGCGCTATAAAACTTGCTCAGCAGTTTAAAACCGGAGGCTGTCCGTGTACAGCGTATCCTGTTTTGTCCAATGCCGTGGCGGCCGCCCGACGTTTGCTTATTTTGTTTGCTTCTGTGTGTGTGCGCGCGCATTTATTGTTATTTCTTCTTATTTTGCTTTTTCCCTGTTGATCCTCCTTCCCCTCCGCGCAGCGTATAGGGTAACAAACCACAGTTGTCCTGGATTTGCTCATTAAAGTCAGTGTACTTGCCGATGGTCGTGCGTCCAAACGTGATCAAGCACACGGAGCCTTTTATCATTTTTGAAGGCAAAAAATCTATAGGCTCGCACTTATAGTCTAACTGATTTCTCTAATTATCGCGCTAATTTGCGGACCAATTGCCGGACGTTAAGTGCCGCCCGATGAGCGTGCGACACACATGCATGTTTCATTCTTGTGTTTTTATTCTCTTTCATCTTTTTTTTTCAATTTTCATTAACTATGCCCCTCCATATTATTGGCGCTGAGCCGTGCTCCCTCAAGGGCTGCAGAAGATAGCACCAACCTTTCGCTACTTCATAAAGGACCACTTCTTCCTCTCTCTCTCTCTCCATCTTACTGTCTCACGTTCTTCACTCACTATTCTTTTTTCAATCTTCTAGAGTATGGCAGGCGTTGTGCCTCTGCTAGTGGCAGATGCCAGATAGCTATCGTCCTCCTCTCTGGGATTGTTTTATATGTATGCAAACCTAATAATAATAATGAAGTCGGCATCTCTCTGTGGTTAGTCGTGCTTCTTTTTTTTTTTTTTTTCGTTTTCTCAGCAGCATTAGCCTCAGTTCAGTCGTGCTCTGACGCGCTGCGCATTTAATGTACGAAAAGAAAGAAAGAAAATAAAACTCAAAACACATCTGCGGGGTGTGCTGTGCGCATCCTTACATTCTCTTCAAGTTGCTAGCGGTGGTGCTGCGATCGCCACTTGCTTTCTTGCTAAGCTTCGGAACTGCGTCGTATAGAGTGCTTCGTCTCTCCCTCTGAATATTGCGCAACCAGAACGCGCTTTTTTGCAGCGCGGTGCTTAAAATATACAGTCGTTAAAGGGCGCCCGCCCGGAAACACTTCCGAGAAGAAGCGAACTCAGAACGAAAAGTTCGCTGCTCGCTGGCACTTGCCGAGAATTAATCGAAGCTCTATATAAGCACTTGAGGAGCTTACCGTTCTGCCGTTATCTTGTCTTTCGACCATCGTGAAGCTTTCCTTTAAGTTGCGCGTATTTGCCATTTTCATTTACTGCTCGCGCAGCTGTTCGTGCGTACGCGCATCGTCGCTTTAAGGCGCTTTGCTATAGCTTTCCGTATATACCGTCTTCTCTTGGACGGTTCGTTAGCGTGCAGCCGACATTCCTTAACCATTTCGCCGTTAACGTGAAAAGTTTAGTGACTTCCTCTTTTTTTCACGCCATCTGTCTCGCAGCTTTAGCGCCGCCGATAGGAACTTCTCGTTTCTTCTTACAGTCATATATTTTTACGCCTCACCAGTTTTCACTGATGAACATTTTGTGCTGCGTTCCATTTGCCTTTCTCTCCTTCTTGCCTTTTTCTTTGTTCAGTCACACCCGCCTTCTGTCGACCGTATCTGCGTCTAGTGCTCCAACTCAATTCGGTGCAAACGTTTCCTCGCTAACTGCCGTCTCGATAGCATTTCCCGTCTCCTACGTTTTTATTCATCTATACTTAATTCTGCTTTGTTCATTCTTTCATTTCCTGCCTTTCCTATAGTCTACACAAATTATCGCCCGCGCTTTCAGCCAGCGCGGGCACCCTGCGAGCACACTCGCAATTTCGAAACTATAGATCGTTCTTTTTAAGTCTGTTTTTCCTCGCTAAATATTCACCGTCACCACTGCCTGGCACGTCTGCCTAGTCACTCTGCTTCGGGAATTCGTTCATTCTGCTATGTCATCGTTGTCAGGTGAACCGTTTGCCCTTCATCACTGTTCATGTGTATTTAATGAATCCGACGTCGTTTTGTGCGTACGGTATGTTATCCCGTGTTGTACTTGCCCGGGGTGAAAGTGCGGACGCATAATATATGTGGTCGTCGTACATTCAGCAGACTTCGAACGTATGCGTAACCTTGCTCGGCTTCGAACGTTTTCGTTCGTTTCACAGGCCAGGGAAAAAAAGAGCTTCTGCGGCGTCGTTCGCGCTGGCAGTGGTACATGCAGCGATACGTATTATCTTCCATATGATGTGCCGCGGTACGTATGACGTATGATATATGACGTATACGTATGATATACGTATACGTCATATATCCGTTGCATAGAGCATACGGCATCCCCTTATCACGTGTTTCTTTTTCTGTGTGAGTGCACGCACTCGAATGTTTATTATAGCAGTCGCTCCAAATGCACGTTTCATTCCAGTTCTTTTGCCGGGAACATCGCTATCCCTATATAAAAATGTTCATCAACTTTAATCATACCTGCATCACCCACTATTCTTCCAAAGTAGTCTGAGCGTGGTGTGCTAACGCCGTCGTTTACTCGCAAGTCCCCGCGTATTATATGCTGCTGTTGTTCTGCTGAATGATTGTGGGGCGTACCCATGCACTGTGGGGCATTGGCCGTCACTCGGGTGGTTACGAGAAACGGACAAAAAGAGGGGATTTAACGGCAACTGGTTGCAGAGTCCTTCTTTTCTTTTACATTGACTGTCTTTCCACAACTAAGACCGCGAATGACGCACAGTTTCGTAGCCGTAAATTCTCTTTTCTCTCCTCCGCGTACGTTTCGTTATTCCGAGCGAGCCCGTTGGCAGGCTTCGGGTGCCAGTCATTCAGAGCGTTTCAACTATAGTCAGAGCGTAAAGGAACAAGGGCTACGTCTATCACGTAAGCGTCCTTCGGCGCTTTGAAACTAAAGAGAGAGAGCGAAAAAAGAAAAAAGAGAGAGAGAGAGAGATAAAAGAAGAATGCGACACTGGCGCACCTCCGCATAACTCTAAGCTCACCGGACTGCGAAGAGACACAACTCATGTTCGAGAAATAAACGGACCGACACCGCGGCACACCGCGTCACATATATACAACACATACAATAAAGAACAGGAGGGGGGTTGAGACAGCGGGCCGAAATGGCCGGGAGTGACCGCATGCAAAAGAGAAGGCGGCACGCACGCGTTGCATGCTGTTTGGAAGGTGAGAAAAATATGGCGGGGCCACGGCGCGTCGCGCGCGCACGCTACGATTACAAGGCAGCCTGGTGTCGCCCCGCCTCCTGGGTGTGTTTGTGTGTGTGTGTAGGCGAGAGCACACTGGAGAACGCGTAGGGAGAGTTAATGGATTGGCCACTGTGTCAGGCCCTCGTCCTCTGTGGCTATGGCTTCGACTTGTTGTCTCTCCCGCGCCGCATATGCGTGAACTCCCGCCGCGTGCGTGTCGATCGTGCGCGCATGCAAGCACGCTATATAGCAGGACTTCATGGTTTACGGACTTCATGCCTTCCGCGTGTCCGCCTTTGTCGGGCCGGCCGAAAAAAAAAAAAAAACTGCAACGCCGTGGGTCTCGCGGTGGCGAGAAGGCGTGGAACGAGTGCGAGCAGTCGCACTGCGAACAGAAACGAACGGCTTTGGCGGCTTGTCTCAACGAAAGGGCTGTATACCGCGGTTTCCGGTGTGCAAGCTGCGTCGGAATTGGTGGCAAACCAAGGTAGACAGGCAGTCAGGGTGTGCAGAGAGTTAAAATGTATGGGTGAGACTGGGAAGTCCGCGTCAGTTGTGCTACAACGCAAGACTCTTCGTCTTCTAACTTCTAAGCCATCCTATACCATCATCGCTATCATCATCATCACTACCACCGTAGTCGTCGTAGTCGTAAGGAGAAAAAAATAATAATAAATAGCTCGGATGATCGTTCCTCTGCTTCAGGCGCGGGGTCCACATTCGTGCCAGCCTCAATGAACACATAGTTCTTTCGAGGGCTTGCGATACTTAAGTCCATTAGGCTTTTAAAGAGGGAGGTTAATACAGAATGACAATATCCAAGTTGTAATGGTACACATTTCCCACATGGATGACTGTTAACCGTGCGACACATACCGGACATTCATGAGGAAGCACAGGTCGTTCTATCGTGCCGCTTCCGTAATTTGTTTTATTTGGAAGAAAGAACGATTGAATCATTTGAGCGTGTGCATCAGCTTCAGAAAGGCTCGCTAATATGAAAGCGCGCTAAGAATGCAGGGGATGTGGGTGAAGCTGTCGCTTAACAGTACGCGCATGGCATCAAAAAGAAACGGGCACACCGATGCAATGACCGAGCTCTTATAGTCACAGCGGAGCCGTGTTCCTATGCGTCGCCATACCCGTGAACTGCGTCTCGATCTAGCGTGCTCCGTGTTCAGAATTTCTTTGTGTCGCCGTACTCGTGATCTGCGTCTCTAGTGTGATGTTTCCACTCATTATATGATATATATGATCGCAGGCAACACTTAGCTCACACGGAAAATGCTTGCACGAAGCAATCTTGCACGAAGAACTTGCGCATATCACATACCACGTCTTTGACGGATGTACGCGTACTACGGAAGGCTCGAATGGTCGGCTTATTGGAGCAGGTGAATGAGACAACAGTAGAGTGTTTTCACTTGGACGTTCGCACGATTAGTTACGAAGACATACAGAATAACGAAGAAAACTACGGCGAATTCCTGCAAACTGCAACTAAACGTAGGCCTACCAACCGTATAAGGTTTTGCGAGGCTACAGGTTCTGACCGTTCTTCTACCGCCTTCAAAAGGCTGCTTCCCTATTCAGAGCGCACAGCGATGCTACAGTGCGAAAGGACTGAAGTCACCACACTCACTGAGAACACGTGTCAGTTTACTTTTGCAATTAGGTCCGTGGCCTTATCCGATAGTCTCTGGCGTGGAGTATTACGTGCCAAAACCGTGATATGATTATGAGGCACGCCGTATAGTGGGGGACTCCGGATTAATTTTGATCACCCGGGGTTCTTTAACGTGCACCCAATGCACGGTACACGTGCATTTGTGCATTTCGCCCCCATCGAAGTGCAGCCGCTGCAACCGGGATTTGATCCCGCGCCCTCGGGCTTAGCAGCACAACGCCAAAGCCACTGCGCCATCACGACGGGTAAATAAACCTGAATAAACGACGGGTAAATTATAGTAAACCTGACTCAATGGCAGTCAGTAAACGTGCTGTGCATCGTCTTGTACTCGTGCAGCCTTCACTATCTCCCCTTTTTGCATTTCACTCATGTAGGCAAGTAAACCGGGTGTTCCACTGGTGTGCCTCTCCTTCATCATCTTGCTTTCCGCACCTTTCTACTGCTACTGCTAAGCGCACGGAACTAAAGGGTCACCCCTCGCAAAACGCGGTATTTATAATTCTTCTGCCTAAACCGTCAAAAAGCGAGAAACGCAACTTCGCCTCTTTCTTACACCTCCTCTGCGGGCCAGTTCAAGAAGTACGTACGCACGCGTGAGCGCCCACGAGAGAGAGGGGGGGGAGCTTCGTACTCGGAAAAAGCCGCCAGCGCGGGCCAGCTGAGTTACGGCGTCGAACGGCCGCGTAGGCCACCGGAGCCGTTCAGCGGTGCCGCTACGGCGGCGGCCTCTCTCTGGTCGGTCGTAATAGCGACCGACGCGACCAACAACGAGAGCCGTGGCTTTAGCGTGCGCTCCGCGTAGTAAGTACAACAGGCGCGGTGACGTCTCGAGGGAGAGTTACGGCGCGATTCTCTGCGGACAAGGCCGCGGGTACCTTCGGCTGACGTGCCTCCTTTCGAGCGCGATGCTGAGCTCGCTATTTCCCCCAACTCACCGAAAGCTGCGGAGGTACACCCTCTTTCCCATCAGCCCTCTCTCTCTCTCTCTTTCCGAACTCGCGCAGCCCTCCTCGTCCTGCGCGAGTTCCGCATTACCTATGCGCGCGGTGCATTATGCATTTATAGATTGTACCCGGCCCACTAATGGCTCAAGAAGGACGCCGCCGCCACCACCCGAACGAGGCCGCTCGCCGCCCCTCCCCCCCCCCCCTCCCCTCAGCGGGTGGCTCGCACGCACGGGAAAAACGCGGCGGTGGGCCCCTGCAGTCGAGCTGCCGTGCGCGATGGGCCAGAAACGGCGGCCTCCTTCGAATATTTTCCTGAACGAAGCGCTCTGAGCTCTCGGAGCGGCTCGTCGCTGGCATCGGAAAGTAGGTATATGGCGGGAAAGAACAGTTGCGGCACCCCGCGGCACGCGTGTGTCACAGCAGATTAGATTAGGGAAGAGTCATCTATCACAGGTGATGGTTAGTGAAGCCTATCTTTTACCGGGGGCATGATATATACTTTCGTAAGATCGTCCCATTATAAGAATGAGTTTAGAAATTGTATGGAGTGTCTATAAGCTCCGGGTGGACTGACTTGCCTGCTATTAGACCTGTTCTTTTGGCAGTAAAGAAACACACAAACTGTCTAGACAAAATACGTTAGCAAGCATGGTGCATGGACTCCAAGGTGGTGCATATACTTCCAAGCGCGTTGTCTGCGGAAAGTCTGCAGGCATAGGTTGACAAAGCAAAGTGTAAGGCTGTAAGTCCTCTGGCTGCAAATATGTGATAGACTTCCGTAGACTGGAGGGTAAAATCTCTATAGACGTTCTACGGACTGAATAAACTCGTTCGTGAACGTACCGAACACGCTGTGCGATGAATGTCAGAAAACGCGCAGTCCATTTTTTCTATCTTCTTTTCTTCGTCTCTAAAGGCACTGACAATCTCGCTTGGGCCAGCAACAAGAGCCTATATTCGATCAAACTTAATGCATGCAGATGTCACATAGACGTGGCTGGCGCCATCCGTTCGTGGCGTTCGTTTAGCTACAGCAGGACACCATGATATCGCTAATAAACAACAACCACCGTCTTGATATCCTGCTCCTGTTCCCTCCCGCACCAAACGGGAGCTGGCCGTACTTACGCCGCTTAGGCGTGAGGAGGCTTGCGCCATGAAACGCTCGTAGTGAAACTGAAGCCATTCAGAGCTAGGGACCAACAAATTATTGCATTTACTGTTGTGCAACACTGACAAATAACGCGGGCATTGCTTGGGTTTGATCGCAAGAACATCGCCCCTTCAAATGGAAACGATGAACGAAAGTGAGAAAGTAGGAAGAAACAACAACTGATGGAGTTGCAAATATTTTTTCCACGTAACAGAAACGAAGTCGCGCAAAAAGAAATACTTAATTAAGCGGGATATAAGGTGTGTAGCGCCAGTTCGCTCAAGGTGGTGGCGGTGGTGGTTCGTGGTGATGATGTTGAAGCAGGCGGGGTTAGCCTGGCATACATAGCCGGCAATTGTTCCGCCTGATCCTCCTTTGAGTTGAGATCAGGGGTGTGTAGCCACGTGTCGATGAGCTTCCTGGTGATCAGTTCGTTCAACTATCCTGAGCCGCTGAAGCGGTGTACAGAGCGTGAGAGCTCACTGGCTGTAAGCCTATAGGACAATCGCCGGTCGCGCCTCAACATCGAGCTCAGTCAGATCACGTGCGAGCACGGCAAGAGGATGTGGAAGAATGCCTCCGTATTTCGTCTCTTTTTTGTTTATTCCAATAGCAATTATATGGGTACTTCAAGCCAATTCTCGCCGTCGTCGTCGCGACGGGGTTCCGCATAATTTAGTTATGCTATATGCTTATTTATACTGTATATGCGGGTTATATTGCTACACGATTCAATCACTCAAGTTGCAAGTTCATACCAGGTCTTATGTTCCTGTCTACATTATTTCCTCAGGATGTTGAGGATGGCAGCCCGAAAACAAATTTCATGAAACATAACACTCGCAGCGCAGGCCTTCTATCTTAAAGCTTCTATGCACAACAATATCAAAGATGAAACCTGAAAGTGATATCTAATTTTACTGGTGCGGCTCTTTGCGGGCAGCGTATAGTGGCGCCTGTGCGATGTCATTACAGGCTCTATATACACGGCGTATTAAAGCTTCGGAAGGTGCCAAAAATTTTGGCGCACCCGCGTATGTCGCGTCCGCGTTAGTCGGACCCGCGTATATATTTTGAACACCGTCCCAGAAGTTCAAGCGTAACACTAAACAGTCAGTGTTACGCCCTTCGGCCGGAACTGGCACTTTTTGCACCGAAGCTGTCTATGACCAGGATCCCGGGAATCCTTTTGCGTCCGTCGACAGAAAACTATCATCATCAATTGCTTATACCCCCATAAGCAAGGAAGAAATGCAATGGCTCATAACCCAAATGCTACAAGCACTCAGCAAAGTGAAGCGAACAATGCATACATAATTGTTGTTGCAGCACCGCTTTGGGCGGCGACGTACTGTCAAAAATTACCATTACTCCCATTGCTACCATCGCTCTAAAATAGCATTAACTACCATTACTCTGAAGCCACAAAGCATTGCGTAACCCCCTCAGCAGTTGTATTGGTGGTTTTCAACAGCTTCGCTGGACATCAACTTTCGCAGGACCGGGATGGCGAGTTTTTTTTCGTTCTGAGATGTCTGCTGGCCATACAGCACTGCTTCTCTTGCCTTTCTTTACTTCAGTTCCATGCGATATTGTTTTGATAGCAGTCCACCTTGCTCAGTGCTGCGTTTTCATGAGAGCACGCGTGCCGTGCTATCGCATCGCGCGCCCTGGACAGCTAGGAGAGGAGTATATACGCGTATAGCCGAGAGTTATACTGACGTTTGCGCGTGCATATACTCGTATATGAGAGCCACCTCGTTGAGTGTACACGCTCACGCAACTCTTACACGTATGTGCGCGTGCGCAGCGTGTGCGAAGGACTCGATTTTCGAAAGCAACGGTCGGAGTGCCCATAAAAGACGCATCGATGTAGGTTGGCTATATAGCATCTCGGGGCCAACAACCTCCCAGAGGGTTCGTTCTTCCCATCTCTCTCGCTCTCTCTCTTCGATCAACGCAACCTTCAGTTAACGACACCTGTACCCGCTTTCTGCCTCAGTTTCTGTACGCTCATAACCCTACAGCCTCAAGGAGGCGTTCGTGACTGGGACCTATACAGCCTCGCATGTTTCCAAGGAAGACCGCGTGGCAGATTGAACTTATGCGTGTGCATGCACCGACAACATCACACGTTCGTGATGTAGTGCACGCCGTGAGGTTGCTGCCCTGTTTCTCCTCTCCCTGGTTTAGTTTTCCTTTCGTTTCGCGCAGAAAACTGAGCTCGCACACTGTACGCCATGGCGTCACATCGCGCATGCTGCTGCTGCACAAAGAGCGCGAGTTTGTGCCGCACGCGCTGTACGCGCGTGTTATACAAGCGTCCGTGCATGCATGTAGGCTAAATTGCGTACCAGGTCGTGCTTACACTTTACTATATTTCTCTGCGTTCGCTCCTTGTTTTTGCTCAATGTTGGCCATGTGTATATACTATCTCCTCCCCTGAGCTACTGTGTGTGTTTTGCTTATTATACACGCCTGTACAGCGTGCGACCCATACGCTTCCTTGTATGCATGCGAGCAGCTCGTGTACGCGCTTCGGCTACGCGCTGTTTTCTTTTTTTTTTTGCGTTTTACGGCCTTCCACGAGTGGGTTTAGCGGTTCAGAGCGCGGGGCCGTAAATCAACGTGAGCGCAGCTGTGGAGTATCCGAGCCTGAAACGCTGTTCTTTACCATATATGTTCGGGGCAAGTAGTCCGGTCTTGAGTACAACTCCTTAAAGCGCTGTAAAAACGCAAAGCAGCGAATGATAGCCCTTACTGAAAAAAAAAAGTAAAGACTCAAGACATTTGAAAAGTATTGGGCACACAGTGGGGCCAAGAAGGAGTGGAGCGTTTGCTTTGTTCGGCTGTACTCGCTCGGAACTGTATATATACACATTCTGCGAACGAAGAGCTCTAGCATTTGATTAGTGCCGTGCCAGTGTCCTCGTTGTCTCGAAAGGTCACTACGTCGATTCGAGAATGGGGCACCAGTCGATATGTACACCGTACTTCATCCAGTTAACGTTTACTTCTGATCATGGTCACCGATGCGCTTGATATACATATAGTAAACGCGACCAAGTTGGGAGGAGCTAGTGTCGCATGCACCGAGCATTCGCGAGGGTTACTTTCTATAATCTCGTGACCGAAGAGCTGTTTCAAATAAAAGTTCCATTCATTCATTCATTCATTCATTCAGCTGCACTCTTTTTTTTTCTTTTTTTTTTTTTGAGGCAGTGAAAAAAAAAAAAAAAAAGGGGGGGGGGGGGAGAAAAGGAATTTTGATCGGAACGAAGCTACGCGATTTGTGCTAACTGTGCTTTGTTCGAAACTTCCTTTGCGTTCACAAGCACTTGCGCGGCGTTCGAAGTAACTGCAGAATGATCTGTCAAGGACTCGATTGGTAATTACGAATGAATGTGCAATAATACATGGCGTAATTAAACAGCGGGCGGTAGTGAGCGCATTCGACTGGCTTTTAGACTAAGGCGACATAATCAGCACGTATTAATATCTAACCACATTGTGTCTATGTTTCGCGTTAATGACGCATTATGTGTTCCTAACTCTTTTGAACGTGCTGTTTGAGATCGCACGCAGTAGAGCAGCGTTGCCGTCTGAATGCGTGTGCTGGTTTATCTGATCACGCCAACACTCATTTCTCTAATTTGTCAAGGTATTATGCATATAATAATACCGGCATTATGCATATCTCAACGCGCGCATCTTAATGTGCGTCCGCATGTTTTCTTGTTTTTTTTTTTCTTTTTTTTTCTCCTGTGCTGGAAGTTTTCTGTTTGTTGCATCTACACATTCTTCGAAAGGAAGTAATGTCGCATGAACGTTTCGAGCTTACTTCGTAACGGTAAATCGGCTGTTGACTACTGACTGTACTTTTCCCCTTTGTCTACGAGACCTACATAGGCACCATTACCAAAGACACTTTATATACAAGTTTTCCTTCTATCCTCGTACTGCATCCTAAATTAACCTAACCATCCCTAACCTAACCTAACTGAACCTTATAACAGAGTGCATGAATGGATGCTGATCACGTTTGTTGTATTGTTCTTTCACACTACCATGTCGTCTTTACAATGCACATATTGTGCTGCTTGTCCTGCTTGGACCAGTCTGGTTACCACTATGTAATAAATAAATGTATTAGACAAATTCTGGACCTTCTCTGCACTCTTCAGGGCTCTCCTATAAGGCTTGGCGCTTTCTTTATCTCTGTTTCAGCTCTTTCTTATTGTTTTTATTTTTTTATATTTTTTACACATTTCTCATCTAATCTATATAGTTAAAGCCAGAGCAGTCGGAGAGCGATGCAATCTGCTTTGTTTGTTTATTCGTTTCACAGAAGAAAACCAAAGGTCGCGCGCGGGTCCATGACCTCTAACCTTCCCGTAAGACCAGTGGCATCTGGTAGCACGAGGTGAATAGTCGCATATTACACGGATGGGCTGTGTGCGAAGTGAACGCTGCTACGGCCGCCGTCGACTATATATGTATACTTACAGCCATGAGCGTGTGCGTTGTACGCACTGCGCTATCGGCATCTTCTAAAAGGCTGCAGGGCAGGCGATGAGTGATTGACTTCTCTGTCGGCACCTCGCTTTGGAGTGGCCGATCTCCGTATACGTTTGCGCGCGGCAAGTCCTTCTCGTACGGGGCTTAATACGGCGGATACGAAGCCGATGTCAGCAGTTCGTACCGGCCACGTTGCCCGTACGTCATGGCGCGTGAAAAGGGGCTGCTCCTTTTAGACTCTCCGGAAGTATTTTTTTTTTTTTTCGCCCGTGCTTGCGAGTACTCGACGAACTTATATTTACCTGAACCATGTTGGCGCGAAAGTGAAGCATGTTGTACGAGTGCTCGCATTTGTGTGCGAGTGTGCCGCATTTTTGCTTTTTTTTTTTTTTTTTTTTTGTTACTTCGTATAGCTCTGGGCGCGTTGGTTTCACACAACACCGTGCACGTCGAAGGAGGTTGTGATGAAGAGGTCGCCTGCCCTCAATGCACAGTTAAGATCTGTATATAGTGCCCCGTTCACGCACACTGGCTCCCGTATAATTTCGGAGTGCGTTAACTCGGTATTTTGTTTTGTAACTTCTAGATCTTGTTGAGAAAGATGGTCAGGAAAAAAAAAAACAAGTTCAACATCCCCAAGCGTGCTGAGTGAACTATGAGGAACGCCGTATTCGATGGATTCGGGTTAATTTTGACCACCTGGTTGTTGTTCGTTAACGTGCCCCTAACGCACGGCACACGAGGCCTTTCGCATTCCTCCCCTATGGGAATGCGACCGCCACGGCTGTGATTCGAACCCGCGACCTCTTGCTCAGCAGCGAAACGCCATAGCCACTGAACTGAGCCACCGCGGTTTGTCTAAAGTAGACATAAGGACATCAATAACTGCACGTTCAAATGTAGCAATAAAAAGCCAGACTCAGATATCGCAAAGAACCAGTCGCAGTCGTTGCAGTGTCCACATTCGAAGGAACTAGCCCGAAAGCCGATTCCAAAAGCACCATTGCACCGAAGAAACAATGACAGCATTGAGATAATTAATGGCAACGCAGGCACTGCTAGTCCGGAGCCCTCCACTACAGCGTGCCTCATAATCAGAACTGGTTTTGGCACGTAAAACCCCAGAAAGAAGAAGAAGCAGTTTCGTCACACTGCACGGTCAAAATCTTTAACGTGCACTACAAGCGCCATCACACGGGCGTTTTTGCATTTCGCCTCCATCGAAATGCGGCCGCCGCGGCCGGGATTCGGTCCCGCGATCTCGTGCTCAGCAGCGCAACGCCTTAGCTGACTGAGCCACCGCGGCGGGTGACGAAATTGCGATTCGCTTCTCGTTATTGCCTGCAGTCCAGTTACTGCCGCCCAGGAGATGCCCGTAAGCCTTTCTTTGTCTTGTTTTTCTTAACAACACTTCATCGCGGCGTGCGTCATCACTATATAGATTGTTGTTGGCTCGCAACGCGCAGGCATATACTTGTCGTGATTGATAACCCTGCTTGTTTGACTTAAATTCCTGCCTTTCATACGCATTGTCGCCTTCGCGTTCTCTCATCCTCACGGGCAAAAAAAAAAAAAAAAGAAAGCAATAAAAATCGCGAGCAAACACCCCGTTCCAGCTTTTCCGTGTTCTTTTCGTTCCGTTCAGTCATTCTCAAAGCGTTTCATTCTACGCCACCAACGCAGAGCCGCGTATACGTGTTGCGATAACCCCAGGCCTGTCACTACATCTTATACATCACGCGAAAGCGCTAAAGGAAAAGAAAAATACACCGGGGCGGCGCGTACGAACAAGGAAACAAATATCACCGAGCCACCACGCATGCATTGCAAGGAGATCGCGCGCACTGCCCCCGCCGTGAAGACAATGCACCCGTTCTCATCTGCCGCATGCGACCGACCGCGAATTGGGAGGAGGATAGAGAAACAAAAAAGCGAGCAAGGCGCGAAGCCAAGCCAAGCTAAGTCAAAGGCGCGCATAAATCACGCCACGCTCGCTCTCTCTCTGACCCTGCCTTCCATAAGGGATGAGAAACAAGTGAACAAAAAAATCAGCGGACAGAACAAACTCGCGCGGCGCTTCCATGGTTAGTTAAGGAAGCATGGAGTGGGTCCTGACCACTACTATCTGCGTAGAAAGAAAGAAAGAAAGAAAGAAGAAAGAAAGAAAGAAAGAAAGAAAGAAAGAAAGAAAGAAAGAAAGAAAGAAAGAAAGAAAGCGAAGAACAGTGTATGCGCGTGTTAGTACCCCGTCGATGCGGATGGCTTGGAAAGCAGCAAAAGCGTAGCCGGAGTCAGAGACGGGGCTGAGCACTGCGCGCCAGACGGTTCCCGAGCACGTTCGTGGCATGTTTATGCAGCCAGGGGCCAGAGGGTTCGCTGCAGAGAAAGAGCGGGCAAGACCTTTCTTTCCCCGTGCGCGTGCGCGCTCTCATACGGGCACGTAACCGACTATAGTGTAGTAGTCAATCTCGTTACGAGAATCCCTACGGGAGTCAGCGTCGCCATAACGACCTGTGCCTATATTAGCAAGCTTCGCTTCCGCACTCGCAAGCTGTACATTCCTGCCAGAAAGCCGTTGAAGCTGATTGGCCCAGGCAACATGTCTAGACAGTGGTCCGCACGGGCTATTACATGAGAGCAATATCTCTACCTACAACTAAAACAGCGCTGTGTCTTGTCCGATCTCCCATCTCCCCTTTCGTTAGTATGCGTTATTTTCGTTCCAAATTCCATGTATCAACGAACCCGAAAGCAAAAACCCTCTTGAAGCTCGATATCTGCACATCTATGTAACATGACCCAGCTAAATTCATAGTGTTACATTGCAAGATGCTTATCTAGAAAAAGAGAGAGGGGCGGATTCAAGGCAGCATCAGAAGGGTCGAGTGGGGGAGGGGGTGTTTGACCTCTCTCCCTTTTCTGGATGTGCTAGTGTACAGAGAATAAAGAGAAACTTGTATGAGAGTAAGTCGCGTGAGTTAGTACAGTCAGCGAATGCAACTCAACGTCAGTTTTGGCAAGATTAAAACCACAAGAGCATCCGGATCACCTGGAAGAGAAGACGCTTTCGATCCAAAGCTGAAAAGGCAACGTTATTCCCTGTCATTCACGCATATTTTATTGCGATAGCAATTATAGATAGCCGTCCAAGCGAATTTTCACCGTCGACGCACGTCGCCGTGAGGCTCCACAAACTATTTTGGTCTAGGTATGCTATACATGCTTATCCATGCTGTATCTGCCGTTTATATGGCTACGCTATTCAATCACTAAGGTTGCTCATAAAAGTTCTTACGTTCCTGACTAAATTATTCCTCGGAATTTCGAGAATGGCAGCCCGCAAACAAATTTCATGAAACATTCATAGTGTCCGCCTTTTATCGTAAACCTCCTCAGACTATTATTAAAAATGCAAAACAATATCGGCGCTCAAACCTGAAAGGGATCTAATTTTACTGGCGCGGCTCTTTATGGGCAGCTTATAGTGACGTTCGTGCGACGTCATTACAGGCCCTACACAGCGTGTTAAAACTATTGACGGTGCCAGAAATTCTGGCGCACACGAGTATGTCGCGTCCGCACTAATAGTTAGACCGGCGTATAGTTAGACCTCCGTGGTTAGAGCACCGTCCCACAAGTTCAAGCCCAATGCTAAACCTGGATATCGCAGTCAGTGCTTCACTCTATTGTGGTGAGCCGCTTTTGACACTGATTACGCGTATGGGAACATTACAGTGGTCCAGTTCTTCTGAAAACTTATCTGGCAATTAATTGCGCACGCATTGAAGTCTAATGCCATACCGTGTGGTGAGGCGCCGCTGGTGTTTCGCGGTCTCCAAGGGTGAAGAGTGTACGCGGTGTACTTACCCTACTTTGATGAAATATCTTGCGACGTCCGCAATCCTGCCGAGGGCGTCACTGCGCAACAGAAGCTACGTTTGATCTCGAATAACCGAATCACGCAGACGTTACAAGCTGGATTCAGGAGCACAATAGCTAGCACCACTTTAGCGATAGAGTACGGCCACGCTAGCAGCAAAAACGCGAGTTTTTGCCGCTAGCGTGGCCGTACCCATATCCGCCCAGGTTCATAAATACATTGGCTTTCCAATTCAAATTTCCCAAAAGCGTGCTTCAGGCAGTTGAGGACAAGCTTAACTGGAACGCCAACACATTTTTAGCACATTTGGGGGACAGATGTATCGAAAGGGAAGCTAGCTTTAGGATTTCTGCTCACCAGGAATGACTTCTCGCCTTCAGTTTCGCAATAAGTGGTGTTTAAAATATGGTGGCTATGACGTGTGTCCGGTTCTAAAATTGCTTCCGGTGCATCCGATCCGAAAGAAACATCGCTTGCGATATCTGTTACTGTTACTCAAAGGAAGTGGTTTCTGGGCGCTGGATTAGGACACCGCCTATACAAACATGTACCCTAACGCGAATGATCTTAAATGTCGAAGTAAAGATTAGCTACCTGGGCATTGCCATTTCTCGTGCGCACGATGTCCGTCTCCTCGGGTAATTAATGTGAACAGGCCGAATCGCGCCACATGCTTCACCCGATATTAACAAAAAGAAATGACTCCTCCCCCCCCCCCCCCCCCAAAAAAAAATAAGAAGAAATAGCACCCGCTATATTTAGATGGAAAAGTTGGTGCCCGCCTTGATAGAAGCGCCTGCCAGCGTTGACATTGCATCTGGCGAGCAGGCAGGTATCGGTGCGGGCTATAATGGCTTAATATTTGGCGAGCACTGACGCTTATCGTTTGTGTCATGTTCATTGCTGCGAGAAAGAGGGTCGCAAGACGCCGCTACGCGAAGTCTTTACTTCGACGTCCAATTTTTGGTGCGCATAATTATGTTCTCCTGCGTTGACGTGATGTGCCTGCACCTTTTACAGAGGACATTGCGCCTCGTTCGGCCCATTGTTCTATGCTACTAAGCTCCTCCCCGTTCTATTCGCAAAATCTCAGCACGTCATCGGCCAGAGCCTGCGGAACGCCACCGGCAACTTCTACACGAAGAGCGAGAGAACGCACTCCGGAAAAAAAAAATTTCCGCAATAACGCGATGACCAATTTAAGAGACAACTTTCCGAGAGCTGTCAAGCTCGGCGTCGCATTGCACCCGTGAGACGAGAGGCTCTCTCATCACTTATCGATGCGGGAGGCGCTGCACTATGCAAGATTAAACTCAATAAGAAACGAGGCCAGACAGTGATGACGGAGGAGTGGGAGTGTTCCCCGTGGGAGAGCGTCTAGCTGGCTCTGCAGAGAGAGCGACACGGGGACGGCAAAGGGTTTGAGGGGGGCCGCCGAGGTTGTGTTTAACAAGAACACTGGCTCGGTGGCTTGCACGCGCGCAAATTGGAGCGTATACGACGACGCGCCAAGGCTTAGCGCACGCTGGGCGTGCGAGAGACGGACGCAATCGAGAAACGAGTGCGGCGGAACAATGCGGCCGTTAATGCTCTGTTTGTCTTTGCGTCTGGCGCTATATAGGAAACGTCCGGCGGCCCGACGTCGAAGGCTTGCCGCTGTACGCCGCTCACTCAGTGCCATTGTGAGCAGTCTCCTTCGTTCCTTCCTCTTTGGCGTGGAGAAGCCCATGTTCGCGACCCTATATACGCAGCATTTTTATTTTTATTTTTTCGTAGCCTGCGGTTCCTGCCTGGTGTGCAGGATGACGCTTCCTTTTGTTGCGTCAACGGAGGAACTAACGGAGCGCTTGTTTTTCAAAACTCGCACGGGCTAGTCGCGCGATGTATAGTGCAAAGTTGTCGTCAAGCGCCGATGCGTGCGTTCTTTTTCCTTTTATTTTCTGGCGATTCGACTGTCGATCTGGCCACCGAATAAATGCGTCTAAGAGGAAGAATTAATTTTGTTTCCTTTAGTTTTTCTCGCTTTCTTTCATCGCGCATGCCTCTCGGTGGTCGCGGTTCTTTGAACCCCTGTTGTCCTTGCTTCGATCGCACCAGCTTGCGAGTGCGTTTTTACTTTAGTCAGCTTCGACTCATGCTATAATAACGTATTGCTCATGCTTTTGCATGTAGTCACTCTTCTGACAGCGACTTGTAACAAGGACACGAGATTGATTGATTGATTGATTGATTGATTGATTGATTGATTCATTCATTCATTCATTCACTGATTGATTGACGACCGACCGACCGACCGGATGACTTAGCGGCTGCCTTACAGGTCTTTGAGTCCGATCCTACAGATGTTTCAGCAGACAGGTCCTCGTTGTTCCGTTCGTGTCGAAATAGAATGAAAATTTCAGAAGCACGTTGTTTCCTTTTCTTCTTCTCGCACTCGACGCTCCCCTCAAGCGAGCGTCCCCGTGATTCTCCTCTCTTGTGCAGGGAGCCCTCTAGACCTGCAGAAGCTCGGCCTGAACGAGGCAGCGATGCTGTACGGAGGCCTGCCCTCTTCGTGGTTCCTGCAGAACCTCTCGTCGCCGGCGCTCATGTACCAGGCTCTGGGCGGGCTGCCGTACCCGCCTTACCCATACTACCACCCGCAGCCTGCGTACCCGTATCGCTCGTCGGGCTGCTACTCGTACCCGGTGGCCAGCGGGTCTCCGCCCGTGGGGGTCACGTCGTCGGGACCAGCGGGGACCGGCGGTGCTGCCGCCACCGGAGGAGCGGCCGCCGTGGCCGCCGCTGCCGCAGCCGTCTACGCGCCACACCTACTGGCCGCCCAGGTCTGCATGCATGCACACTCTCGAAGCAGGCTCCGTTACTTAACATGATCTTTGTAGCGCGAAAATTCGGAAACAGAAGATAAAAGTGAGATGCGAGAGGAGAGGGAAGACGAGCGCTATACAGTAGCGCTCGTCTTTCCTTTCGTCTCGCCTCTCACTGTTATCTTTTATTGCGATTTTTTTTTTGCGCTACGGCGATCACGTTAAGTAAGCGCCAACTCGCCCGAGAAGAAGTTAGTCGGTTCTGTTGTCGTCGAAAACGTTCTACGGCGATGGCTAAGGCGGGGCACTTTGTGACAGATGTGACCGTTAGATAGGAGGAGCGCCAAGCTTACGCACTTAGAAAAAAAGCAAGATAAATTTCGTGGCAGCGAAAGGATTATAACCCGAACCCTACGGGTCGGAACACTAGTGCCACAGCAGCCACAGCTGCTCCTGAACTCGCGCAACAAACGGCAGGCCTGTGTATATCTAACAACTGATATGTATGTCAGTAAGATGCAAAAGGACAGTTCATGGTTTGCACATGCGCGAAAACAAACGTTACCAGGGGTGATCAAAATAAAACAAAACTCGGCATTAGATTGCGTTAGTGATACACCTATCAACTTTTCTCCTATCATCACCATTCGTCCTTCGTTTTCCTTCCCCGTCCTCCGTTTGCAGTGCAGAGTAACGCAAGCCATGAGGAAGGTTGTGCTCCTCCCTGGCCATCTGTAAATAATTTCTCTCTCCCTTGAGGAAGGGAGAGAATAGGTTGCTGAAAAGGCTAAATTGACGAGATTATGTACCGGCGGTCTTTCTTTTCCTTTTAACTGTTTCCTTTATTTGAACTGTTCTTTTACTTTTTCCTGAAGCACATCAGTTGTTAGAGAGCTCTTCAGCTGTTCCTTGTCGTGTCCGTGATTATCTTATTCTGCGCTCATTTGATTTATAAAATCTCGAAACCGCCTTTGGAGGCACGTCGAAAGTCTAAATAATCGTCTCGTATTTTTAAGAGTGGTGTCGCCTTCTTGAAACGTGTGTGCTAAAATAGTTAAACTGCAGCTCCAGCGAGCAGGTTCTTTTTATGTTATGTTAATACAAGCTATCGAGAGAGAAAGAAGTATCCGTTGATGAATGCCGGATATGTTTGCATCATTCGCCTAGCGTGATACCCCAGATGACGAGAGTGGCAAATGAAATGACGCATTCATAGATGTAGTACACACGTACAAACATGCACAAGGACGCACAGTAAGAATTAAAATGCCTGGTCGCGAGGCCAGCATCCTTTAAGGAGACTAAGAGTGCCTTCGTTGCTCGCAAAACACTACCAAGCTTATCCGAGTTGCACCATGTATACTTGCCTTTTAATTACTAGAATTAAGCAGTTCTCTGAAAACGCGTTTTGTCGCAGATGTGAACAAACATGCCGCCGATATTTTGCAGTTACACCGGGCGTCCATTGTAAACTTTTTCTATTTTGTTTCATGTCTTTCATGCAGGCAGCAGCATCCATGAGCTCCGGCTGCCCCTCGTCGCGTAGTCCCGAATTGGCGGCCGACCTGGCGGCGGCGGGACCCGTGTTCGGCGGCATCTTCCGGCCCGTGGCCCTCATGACCACCAGGACAGCACCGCCACAGCCTCCTCTGGTGAGATTGGACTGCGCCTGAATTGTTTCGCGCGTGTGCATTAATGTATACGTGATTAGGAAATGATTGAGGACCTTAACCGAGAAAGTGCAATGGTGGGATTGAAGATTCATACGCAGAAGACAAAAGTAATGTTCAGTAGCCTGGCAAGGAAAAAAGGATTCATGATCGATAGGCGGCCTCCAGAGTCTGTACAGGAGCACGTTTATCTAGGTCCGTTACTCTGACCACGATAAGGAAATCTACTGAAGAATAAAAATGGGTTGGAGTACATACGGCAGGCATTGCCAAATCCTGACTGGGAGCTTACCGCTGTCGTCGAAAAGAAACGTCTACAATCATTGCATTCTTCTGGTGCTAACATATGGGCAGAGACTTTGAGGTTAACAAAGAAGCTCAAGAACAAGTTAAGGACCGCGCAAAGGGCGATGGAACGAAAAATATTAGGAGTATACGTTAAGAGACAGGAAGACAGCGGTTCGGATCAGAGAGCAAACGGGGATAGCCGATATTCTATAGTTTACATTAAGACAAAGAAATGGAGCTGGGCAGGCCATGTAATGCGGAGGGTAGATAACCGGTGGACCATTAGATTTACAGAGTGGGTGCCAAGGGAAAGAAAGCGCAGTCGATGACCGCAGAAAATTTGGCGGCATGATGAAAATAGGAAATGTGCAGGCGCAAGTTGGAATAAGCTAGCGCAGGACAGGGGTAATTGGAGATCGCTGGGAGTGGCCTTCGTCCTGTTTTTAGTGGACATAAAGATAGGCTGATGATGATGATGATTAGCAGTGGTCGAACAAGGAATGTCGCGTGAGCCAGCGTTTCAACAACGGGGCTTGACTTCGTCACCACGACAAAGACAAGTTCGTTTGCAGGAAAATTTGATCCAGCTGTGGTCGAACAAGTGTCGAACGACCACGACGACAAGTGCCTTTGTCAGAATGTTTGCTTCAGCGGTATACTCTTTTAGATGCGAAGCAGCTTATGGTCGGGGCTATGTCACTCCCTCCCTCCATCCATCCGCCGTGCGGCGTCCACACCCGCACTGCGCATGCGCATCCTCCTCCCCCTCCTCTCCTTGTCTCATCTCCTCTCCTCTCCGACGCTCCTCTCCTCTCCGGATTGCGCAACGAATGGCAACACCTGCGGCTCCGCGCGCGATAATGCGATGCAGCTTAGGTTAGAGGCGCGACGGTAGGCGCTGCATGCTCCGCTGGGGGGCGCGCCACAGTAGCTGGCGGTATAATGACGCGCGCGCGCGCTCCTCTCATTCTCTTCCCGCAACGCCGCGATGAGTGCCACGGACAGCATCAGCCTCAACGCCAGTGTCAGTGCCGTGTACAGCGCCGCGGAGAAGAGCTAGGGCTCGAGCCGCTGCCACGAAACGGCAGCGGCGACAGGCCGATCTGAAAACTAATGGGAACTTGAGTCGACCCCATGGCTGCTTCGCATACTATTCAGGGTTCTCCTACGGGAAGATGGTGTAATTTTTGTTCGACGACTACTGATCATTCCAAGTCTCCACCTTTCTGTGATCCTCTGGCTCGTTTTATATTACTGTTTACGTTTGTATGTGACGTAGATTGTCGCTCGGATTATTTTCGTATTTATCATGACTAATTCACCCATGCAAGCGGTGAAATGTCGACCTAGATCGTCGGTATGCAGATCTCAGGATCTCTTAAAGTAAATATATAAAAATGAAGCTATACAGCATACTTCTGTGGTACTGTATACTGTTTGTCTTCACATGGGCACTTATTTCTTTTTCTGTTAGGTTTCCTTTAGCTCCGGAGCGTGTGCGGTGCAACTACATTATAGCATAGAAGGAATTGTGCAGTTGTCCGCGCGAGACGTTTCAGTGCAGACGCTGCTCGTGGAATAGAAATAGTTTGGGTACAACGACCACTGGATTGACTGAACCTTCAGGGTTACTGCAGCTCTTAGACTGTCGCCTGGGAGGCTGACAATAGATTAGTAAAAAAAAAAAAAAAGGCAGACCAGCTTGGAGAGGAGATAAGGACACACTGACTGCTTGGTCATCACAGTTCATTTCACACGTAGACGATAAACAGAAAGCGCGGCATTTGCTTAAGGAACGTGACTTCTTACTGGAGAAACTTTTCGAGAGAGTACACAGCAGCTAGAGCATTGCGAGGCGGTACGCAAACGTGGCGGTATTTCTGAGGCTGCTCGGCCAAAGGTTCTTGGGTTGTACACACACCATGAATCTTGGATACTGGCAGGCGAGTTAGAGACTAAAAGGAAGAGGCCTCGCCGGTGGTTCCAACTTGCTGCGACAGGCCAATACTGAAGCGTCGCTTAGTTGGAGCGGGACGGCTCACACCACGCTGTCTTGTTTGTCTTCCTAGTGCGTCTTAGGTTTTTTTTTTTTTTCTTTTGGAAGAAACCCGCAGAAAGCAGGCGGTAAGCATGAGTCTTAACGGACTTCGTAGGACAAGCGTGCTTGAGAAGAGAGCTCCGAATTCGTTGCAGACGATAAATCCCGTGGCTTACGTCCTCTCCAGCCAAACGCTGTGCAAAATAAACTCACCTATGTCATGTGTAGGTCTTGGCAGTCGGTTATACGTGTGCTATTACCTCGCTGCAGCTACGTCTGATGACCAGCGTCACTTCGGGAGCCTCCTCAAAGGATCCAAACACACTGGTGTAGCGATATAACTGGGCTTAATTTTCTGTTTGGGCTCAAAGACTAGGCTTTCACAGAGGCTACCGACTTTAGAGAACATCACTGCGAAGTCCTTTCCAACTGCTCCCTTGCATCCAGTAGTTACTTGAATAACATATTGCCGATTTCGCTTGAGCGACCAGCACGTTCAGTTTCTTCTTATACTTTGATAAAGATACCTTGTCGTACTAACTAAAAATATACATATAATATAAACGCTTGGAAGGCGTTAAAGCTGCTCGCGCTGTCCCTTACCGTGATTATCCTTGAACGACCACGCACGTAAATCTGCTTTGTCGTACATAAGCTAACCGTTTCTACGAGTGGCAGAGTTGAAGTGTTAGAATGAATCACTAAAAATAATGGAATTTGATAAGTTAGTCCTCTCCGCGCAATCAAATGCACATGACCAAGTCATTAATTCGGGATCGTTGGCCTGTCATGCTGGGAAACTCAATAACAGTAAAAGGAAAAGGATTGACACAGGATCGACAACACACCGCGCTAAGTTACAACCGTTTATTATAAAAAATAAAATGCTTACAGTCATTCAGTTACTCAGTTTCCCAGCGGGAAACACGAGCACGCACACGGCTTTAATATAAGCTACCGAAGAACTTTCGCTCTCAGCCTCGTGGCAGTGACATCTTGACCGACTCCCCTGCAGTCGGCGACGCCCCCCAACGACGAGTCGAGCGACCTGTCGGAGAGCGAGCGGCCGCGCAGCGTCAAGGAGTCGCTGGCGTTCACCGCGGAGGCCGCCCTCACCACGCCGCTCAGCTTCGCCAGGGTCAAGGATGTGCGCTGAGACAAACAGCGGCCGTGTGTCCACTCGCCACCAACAAACAGGTGAGACACGTCACGCCTTTCTCGCGCGGCTATGTAGCGGCGTTTACATGAATGTGCGGCGATTATACGCTGTTGGAGGGGCGAATCGCATCACAGCGCCAATGAAAGGGTTGGTAGTTCGAGACGCGGGATCAGTCGTCTCATGTGGTGGTGCACGTGAACGCTTTACGCATCGCATACAAAGAGAGAGGAGAAGCGAAACCGCTGCCTGAGTACGCTCTCCTTCACTCACCGGCAAAACGCACTCGTCGGAGGCAGGTTTCGGCTTGCTTCGGACTAAGGGTGACCGCCACGTGTAAATGATGTCGCATACGAAATCAAACCTGCCGTGCGAAATAAAATTTCTGCACCGAAGCGTAAGCACTTCTACTAAATATACCCACTGTAGGCGCGCTATTGCGTTCTGTAGAACCAGACATTCGCGTACGCTACACTAAAGCTTTCTAATCAAGGTGAGCACACGGTGTTCCTCTATACTCGTTCTTATCGAGCTCTTGGCACTAATTTCAAAGCTATCTTTGACATTTATAACCGGGCCCCTGGTCGCCCGCTAAGTTGTTCTGAATTACCACGCTGCGTATGCGCTAACGAAAACCTGTAAGGACCGGTTGGCGGAATTGTAAAATATCCGATTATGGGTGCATTTCTTGTTGGGCTTGATAACAACAACATGATTTGCTCGTAGTTGCAGGCTGTTCTTAGCCTCCGCAGTACCGTTTATTTGGCAATATCCCAGCGCGGCTCATTTCATTTGTCATCTTCTCTCACTTCGGAACGTCTTTAATACTGAGTAAGTGAAAAAGTAACTCGTGAGAAAAAGTATACGGACCACAGGTCCGCCGATAAAACTGAATTCGTAATTGAGAAGCACAACCTGAAATAGACGAGTGCACTATAAAGTTCTCAATGCCAAGTTTGGACAGCAGTCAGTCAATTTTAAGTCACTTTAAGTCAATTTTAAGTCACGCGGAATCAAGCAGGCTAAGTGACTATTTGTCACCGCCCCGTTTCAAAGGGGATGTCATTAAATCATCATCATCATCAGCAGCAGCAGCAGCAAGCATCAACTGGCTAGCAGTCGAGATAAGCAAGAGACATTTTGAGTATTGGTGGGGAAAAAAAGCAGGAAAGAGATTGATACGACCGGATCTGTTACAGGCATAGGTAGCGGTACAAGCTAGATAAAAACCATTTGACGAAGAGAAAAAATATTAAAGAGATGTATACAAAAATGCTACAATGAAAAGCATGCATAGCATACCTTAAATCAAGCAGGCTAGGTGACTATGTCTCACCGCCCCGTTTCAAAGGGGATACCAATAAATCATCATCATCAATAAAGAAATGCTAGAATAGGAAAACGTGTATAGCATGCATCATTAAATCAAGCAGGCTAGGTGACTATTCCTCACCGCCCCGCTTCAAAGGGGATGCCAATAAATCGTCAGATCATCACCGCGGCAGGGACGGCTCCGGCCGTGCGGGGGACAAAAGCAAAAAGAACCAGAAAGCTCGCCTTTTGCACGGTAATTAAGTAAACGCTTCTTGTGGTTAGTATGGGAGATTCAAATTGCACTGCGTGCGTATGCGCATGCCGTGTGTGTGTGTGTGTGTGTGTGTGTGTGTGTGTGTGTGTGTGTGCGTGCGTGCGTGCGTGCGTGCGTGCGTGCGTGCGTGCGTGTGTGTGTGTGTTGCATTTCTTTTTCATTCGTTCTTTTCTTCTTCCTTCCTTTCTGTCCTTCCTTTCTTTTTTTGCTGCACGACGGGAGCGCAGTGCACTCAACTGGACATCCGAAGACACTTAACAGTGCGTCTAGATTATATTTTCCGTAGTTCTAGCGTTTATGGGCAGTACTTCGCTTCAGCCTCTTACCAGTCGAGTCCACGTCACGCACGCGAAACGCGATCAAAATCCAGAAAATGCTTCTAGAACACCGAACTGTGCCAAGAGAACTTCAAGAAGAAGCCACGACCTTCTCGCCCATTGTCTTCACGGAAAGGCTGGCAGAGCTCTGCCGCTATTCTCTCGTGCAAGGCTGCAAAGCCACCCGCCGTTGCGCAAATGCGAGAATTGCGTATCTAGCAAGCAGGACTTGTACCTTATAAGGCACGGGCACAGGCGATGCAAGATGTTGGCTAAGGGAGCGGGGGTCCGAGCACGAAAAAGCAAAGCAAGAGGGGATAAACGCGCGCGGCTAGAGAAATTTATCCCCGCATAACTTATTTCCGCCACCGCGTCCCGGCAACGCAGCAGCATCGAGTACACAGAAGAAAGAAGCCGGGAATACGTGTAGTACAGGGGCCTTGGATGCGGGGAAGGGGGGGTGAAGACGGTTTAACCGAAATCGCGGTGAGCGACTTATGTGATCGCGTGCAGGTTTTGCGGCGCTTTCGCGCCTCTAAACATAAATATACCGCGTCGCCGCTCGCTATACGAGGGCCGCATTGCCGAGTGCCCTGTGGCGAGCCGCGCACTCTATGAACCCCGACGTTCCAAGCACCGCCGCAGGCGCCGACGCACAGCAACGCAGATGCACGCGGAGCAGCCGACACTCGGTTACGCTGCGCGTCTCGCCAGTTCTGTGCAGTATTCAAGAGGCTAGGAGGCAGACTGCGAGAACGCAAGCAGTCTTTGAACACTTCCCCGTTACATCCGCGCTTTCAAAGATTCGCGCTGACTTGCAAGTCGTGCCTTCGAGTTCTTGTAAACTGGCTGCGGAACATTCGTCTCCGAGATGGCATAAGCGCGGCCGACAGAGATTCGTGACATCCTGATTGAATCTACCCACGCTCATGGGTAGATTGGGAACGAGGTAATTTTAAGGCGTCCCGTCAGCTCTCCCTGTACGATCTGTGATCCCACGCTGATCGCAAATTATCGCGTCAGCTTTCTCTCTTCTCCAGCGCGGTTTGTCAGCGTTCACCCTTAACCTCGGCAGCGCTGCACAGAATTACAACGCCACCAGCGTAGATGCTGCGTAGCGCTTCCCGGAAAAAGCCAGCCCGCAAGCGTGCAGATCCTCTCGGAAACGCGCGCCGCGTAGCGGCGTAATTCTGCGTGGCTGGCACGGGTTAAGGGCGACAAGAAACCACTCCTAAAAGGAGAAGGCTGCGGCTGCAGGGGATATGAGTGGTTGTTGGCAGCGGAAGCATTGGCGGACGCAAAACGGAAAAAAAAAAAAAAAAAAAGAAGGTTACATTCTCGGGCGCTGCGTCCGTGTAGGAAACATCGCCTTATTTACGGCCCTCCGTTAGGCGAGTGGACCGCAGCGTCTCTTGCCCTCTTGGAGGATTCGTTACGGCTGATAAGCTGCAGGCGGATCTGCGCCTGGGCGCGCTCGCGCGCAATGTCCAAGAGTCCGAGCTCCGTGGAATGGTGTTTGCGTCGGACAGGTGCGAGGTAATCGTTAACCTCTGTGGGTGGCGGATTCCCGGCCGTCGAACAACTGTCCCTGGTAGAACATTAACCACAGGAAGTTCCTTCAGACTTATGTTCTTAGTATAGTTTTCTTTTTATAGGACATATTATGCAAATACGTTATAACCATGGAATTTACGATTGCGCTGCACGTATAAAGAACGCCGCTATATGGTTTAAGACCTATTGTCGAATAGGCAGTTTTCTGTTATGTTATGTAGCGACAAAAAAGACGAAAGTGTAAACTACAGATAAATCTGGGGTTTATGGTATTCTTATTAAGGTTAGGCGAAAAATTAATATTGTCACGATTCCGGCAATAAATACCGGTAATAAATGCAATACTAAAATAAATGACCAATGGATATAGTAGAGACACATAATGGGTACAAAAAGCACGGAAAGCATAACCGAGGGCGCCGTATGATTAAATGCAATAAAGAAATTACAAAATTGGCGACCTTTAGATTTTAGATGAAGTTGGCTGAGGTAGCAGATAGGTAATTAATGGTTTAGTCCCATTCGTATCCCCAACATGTAGACACGTAGCCTTTTATTTATTTATTTATTTATTTATTTATTTATTTATTTATTTATTTATTTATTTATTTATTTATTTATTTATTTATTTATTTATTTATTTATTTATTACTTACTGCAGTCCTATTGGGCTATGGTAAGAGTGGGCAAGAAGTACAAAACGCACGCACACACACACTGTATTGAAATTATGTGAAATGACTGAAACCGGACAATGTACAAGGTTATAACCTTGCACATTTTCCGGTTTCAGTCATTTCACATAATTTGAATGCTATTTAGAAGTATTTAGTAGTAGTGCTATTTAGTAGTATACTAATAAATAGCACGACAATGCAAAGGGCAGCGAAACAAGCTTAAGTGAGAGCAGTGTCATATGGTTAAGATGAGTAGTTTGCTATGCTATGCTGGAACGTTCAGGAATTTAGGCAATGACAGTGGCAGAGTTGTACCAAATAGTGAATTCCAGTTAATGGATTAATTAAGACAACGATCGATGGTCCATGGAAAAAAATTATTTAAATATGTCGGTAAGTGTGTGTCTAGAGTTACAATGACAATGTCAAAGATATTCTGGGCTCGAAATTATTTAACGTGCTCTACACTTTTGCTATTAAAGAATATAAAATTATCTTTGTATTTAGTACAAAGTGAAACAAAAGACCGAATTAGTAACATCCGTGAATTCACACGTCAGTGTGAATTCTGTCTCGATCGCACTTCGTAATTAGTCATACGTCGGTTAAAGTCCTCATATCCCTTGGTCGGTAAAATTATTTTATACCTCTCAACTTTAGCAGACTTGAAACATTCCCTTTTTCTCTCTCTCTCTTGCGCTTCTTCCGGGGCTCCCAAACTTCCATGATTTAGTGGCTCTGAGATAAACAACATTTATCCAACCCCGAGGGCCACCAGCTTCAAGGGCTCAAGTGACCTCGAGTTATCCATGTTATTCTTTCGTATACATGCTCGGTCTCCGCGCGCCCCCCGTGCCAGTGAACTCGGTACATCGTCATACGCGCGCGCACGCTGCCAGAAAGGCTCTGTTGATATAATGTAGCCATAAATGTCATAACTTGCTTCAAGAACAAGCTCGCCTTTTGACGGACACGAGTTCGCGGTTTGGCCATTCCTCGACGTCAAACATAACGTAAATCATCGCCCCCCTGCGCCGTATATGGAAAAAGGCACGCTGGGCTAAAGGGTTGGTGTACTACGCCCTGCTCCTCTTGCTTCAACACCCGCTTCGAAACCGCGTCGGGCGAAGGACGTCGCGTTCTCGCTCAGAGATAAGCGCGGGCGTGAAACCCAACCCGTTGTGCAGAGGCGTCGCCGACTGAGAAACAAGCCGCGGCTCGTCCGAGCTGCACATCCGGTCACTTCTTCGCGATGCCATCTGGAGCCGTGTCTGCAGGTTTGCCTCAAACGTGGCGCCCCTCTCAACCCAACGCTCGCACCCAACGCTGCTCGCGCCACCCGAAACAAGAGCGGTCTCTTGTTGCAAGCTTTCCTCGCGCATATCAGTGCCGCTGTAGTTTGTGCAAAGCGTAAATATTTCCTCCCGCTCAGCGCGCGCGCGCGATTGCGTCTGGGGGGCGATACAACCCGTTTCCTGTTTGTATCAAAGAGAGGGCAGTTTTATGCGAGTTGTCGACTTCACTCTCTCGCCTCTGCTGCTTCTCTTCCGACTCCCGCCTCGTTTCCCCCCCCCCCTCCCCCCCCCCCCCCATCGTGGCGGTGCTTTTGTATAACGTCATGTTCTACCCTGGAAAGGAACTCGGGTTGTTCATTTCAATATTTATCATTGTTAGCGCATGACTGTCGCCGACGAACATCAGGTATTCGTCGATCTGCCCGCTATGCACTCAGTCATGCAGTTGTGTCCTCGGAGAACTTCGAAAAATTCCCTCTATACCCTTATTTGGTAATGTTCCCTGCAACTCTACGCTCAGACTGACAATACTACGCCAGACTGGTGCTACATATACGTCAATCCCTCAGCCTCCCCCATGCAGAGTAGCAGGTACATGATTTTATACACGCCGGTAGAATTTTCTGCGTTCCAAGAAATAGCTTTCTCTCTATCACGTCAATAAATCTACGTCCTTTTGTCTTTGGTAAGATGATTTCCTCGGGCGAGAAAAGCTTTAGCCAGCTAGCAGAATGTTGTACTGCGCACCTTTTGTTAACCAAAAGTAAAAGTAAATTACATTAAATCGGTCGCTTTACGCAGTGTGCACATATGAAGAAAGAAAATGTAGGCGCTGTAGCCATGTTAAAGGCTTGTGCAACTGATGGACGGCACGTATGCAGAGCTAAACGTCCCCATCTCTGTCTAGCCAGCATCTACGACGGTGCCAAAGTCTCCCACACCTTCTGCACACTTTGGAAATGGTCCATAAATCAGAAATCGCGCGTCCTTCCTTCCTTCCCCACCGTCTCACGCCGACGCCGCGCGTACGGCGATCGGGTCTTGTATAGGCAACAGCGGCACTTTATTGACTTTTTTTTTTTCCCCGTCCGCTAAATGACCGTCTCGACGGGGTAATCCCTCGTGACGCCCGCCGCAAGAGGGGCGTAATGCGTGCATAAAAGCCTCTTCTTCGACGACGCCGACGCGACGTCACAGCACTGAACGTGCGAGCGTGCGCGAGAGAGCTAGCGCCGTGTGCGAGCCGGTGGGGATTACGGCTCAGCATCGTGCCGAGCGCAGACGCGGCGCAATTTCGTCTTTGATTCTTTCGTAATTCGATAGGCCTGGAGGAGACGTCGGCATCCGCGATCGCATCTGCAGTTTCCCTCCTGCGTGTGTCTCTCGTACCTGAATCGCACGTGGGCTGTGCATTCTCTCTCTTCATATATATAGCTGCGGTGGCTTTCACCGCGTACGGAGAGACATAATCTCCGCGCAGAGTGTCTTGATCACGGTCCCGCAAGCGCGAAGAAACACCGTTTTGTCTCGGCCCCTCAATCGTACGCGCTTCTCTCTCCGTCGAGCTCACCGCTTATGCGTTCTCGGGCATGGCAAGTTAGACGACGCCGAGTCGTCTGGCCCCGTCTGCAACGTCGTCGTAGTATCGCGTCACCTCGTCTCGGTTCGTCCTGGCTATCGCGAGACGGCGGCGTCGCAGTGAAAACTGCCATTAAGCACGAACTCGGGTGTACCGAGGGTCAAGTGCATTGCTCTTGTCGTCTTGGACGTGGCCGTCTGGACTTAAGGCGATTCGATCCGTCTGGCGATTTTGCGTATTTACGTGCCGATGGAGTGAGCACACTGCACCCGTCTCGACGTCTAGACTAATCTGAAGTGCATGTGGGCCAGATAATCAACTCGAACGTACCCATAATAGGTCAATAAAAATGGCGAAGTTGCGCTTGTTGTAAGTGGTCTTCTGATGAGAAGTACAGTCTTTGCCCAACGTTTCTAGACCATTTACCGCGTGGCAAGGGTTCGCTGTCGGGTCTTGCGAAGGACTTACTCGACTTGAATTCCCAGCGCTTAATGGTCCACCGACATTCGTAAGGCCGCGAATGCCAGCAGAGCCCTGTACTTGCGTCGCAGCAGCTGTGCTCCCACGACGGAGGCTTCTGTGATCACGTGACAGTGCGATACTTCAAGAACGGGGCTAGATGGTATAGTGCACGGTGACAGGCTGCTGTTACTTCTACCGATCAGTAGTTTTATTGCTATTGCCTGACAACTGTCGTACTCTTTGATATATGCAGCAAATATCTACCAGATATAAGGCCAGAATGCCCTAAATGCCAAAATCCAAAGTGCGACTTAAATCACACGTTGTGGCAGTGTCCCGCGCTAAACGCTAGCTTCGGGTCTCCTGCCACCGAGGACGACTGGATCAACCACCTCAGGAGCCCCGACAGGGCCCTTCAACACCAGGCCGTCCAGAAGGCCCAACAGGTGGCTGGCGAGCTCCGACTCCCAGTCCCCACATGGGCGGAGCCACCGGGCCGGCTCCCGTAAGGTGTGCCCAGGCCCCTTCAGGACCTTTAATAAAGTTAATTTTTCTCTCTCTCTCTTTGCCGAATCGCCGTTGCGCTACTTCGTGTGCGAAACGGGCTGGAACTTTCCAGTTGTCTCACGTTCTCAATTTCTCCTGGTCATCGTGCTATATTATTGGGAATACATTTAATTTCAATTACTAAAACGCCACAGATGACATACAAGGACTCCGAGATGTCGCGCAGGCGATTTAAAGCTCATATGACACCAGGAAATGTGATGTTCAGAAACCTCCGTTCTCGCTGATTTTGTTGCGTCATCACTGCAAGCAAATAAGGTGCGCAGGAATCCAATCATTCACTTTCGTAAAACGACTGCACAATTACTGTCTTGCCATTGTCCAGACCCTATATACGCCAACTCCCCCGGTCACTGTGACTATCGTATAAGTGCGACAAAAAGACACTGGTCACAACCTGGTAGTCCCCATAGCCTCGCGTGGCCTTCAGCGAAGTTGCGCGTGCATTGTTCACAGACTCTAGGTGTGGTTCTTACCAAACGACACGTGCATCTACTTAGAAGTGTCTATACTCTCCCAACCGTGATAGTCGTGACATACCAGAAGCCAGTGGGCCACGTCATTTCTTCTCGCGCGCAAACGCCAGGCGTTGGCTGATTATCTGTCCGTAATGAGCAATCGACCGCTAACTGAAGGCGCCCTACGCGCACCTTAGCCGGAGTCTAAATCCAGTTGCAAGGCAGATCCTGCAATTCCTGCACATCTTGGAACTTGACTCGCGACTGGGATACGTCCATCTAACAGGCTATCTATTTGCGTCCTCTGTCCATATCGTCACCACTCGTAACCCTCTCCCCTTCCCTTTATACCCCGACGCTGAGTAGCACGCTACAGGAGTTAACCTCAGGCTGACCTCTCTTGTCATTTCGTAAATAAATTTTCTTTCTCATTCTCTCTGTAGTGGGCCGCGTACCAGAAACGTGCGTGCACGCCGTACACGTGCTTTCGAACCTACCGTAGCCCAAAGCACCCAAGGCATCGTCGGCGTCGCGTATGTATAGGAACCGCACGGCGAGCACGATGAACGGCTCGTCGCAGCTGGGGAACAGCGGGTGAAATACGCGCTGGCTTTCACCTTCGCCTACCAACACCCCCGTGACCTCTCCTTACTCTCCCCCCCCCCCCCCCCCCCCGCCCCAGCAGTCTGCCCTGCGAAGAACCTTTAGAAACAGTGTTTAGTTTCATCCACCGCTGGAGGGAACTATATTACACTTTATGTCATGGATTCTGCGAAACAGTTACCCCAAGCCTGCCGTGTTGCGGAGCTCGAAGCTGTATGTACGTGCCGATGCACGCTTGTACAAGAGAGCGGCGGCACCAGTTTTCCCTTCCCAGCTGGAAACGTACGAAAAGCGGCCGATGAGAAACGACCGGACAGCTTTTTTTGTAGAAAGAGAAAAACTGCAAGCAGAAGAGCAGTGTATGCGAGAAGGCTGTGACAAGGCGTGAAAGAGAAGACGCTGCTGCCGATGGAAAGCTACAGCCGCTAATGCGCTCATACAAAACTTCTCGGACGTCGCACGCTTCTGTGCGATACGAGTTGAACCGTATCCCGCTTTCGAACGTACGAAGAAGAATAAAATATAAAGAGGGAGAAGTTAAGGGTGGCATTAAGAGAAAGTGCGCAATACGCGGATCGTGCCGAGAAGGATCCGCGCACCGACGCACTTGTGCGCGCCGTAAACGGACGACGGACACGTACGTCCTTTGACCCTTGACACGTACAGTTATATATTTATACACATCCCTTTGCGTTAGTGCTGTGTTCTTGTGCCTTTTTTATTTACTTTTTTTTAACTTTCGTTGGTGTAGAAGCGGAGATCTGCGGAACCCGAGAATTGTTGAGAGGTATAACATCCGCTTCTCGCCGACGCGCGCTTAGCGCTTCGCCGTATGTATGATTTACTCGTTTCCTCGAAGACACGCTGCTGTGACCGCTCCTCTAGGGGTGGCCTCTCGAACGTGCCGAAACCTTTTCACTTCACGCAGTTTTCTGCATTAGCCTTTGCCATCGTTACTATGTCCAACCAGCCTACAGCTGCTGCTACGATAGCGCAATAATAATTTAAAGTACCAATAACATTCAGCGGAAGCGAAATATTTAAAAGAATATTTTTTACTCGTTATTTTACGGCGATCAAGAGTCGTGGCACCAAACTTGACAAATTACAGTGCCGTTCTCGTGGTGACCGCAATGTTGTAGAGGAACACTCGGGTGAATAGCGATGATAGTTTTAGTCTGCAAACGCCTTTCACCGTTCTTCCGCGTGCATAGCAGGCAACCTTTATTTAGGTTGCGTTAAGCGCAGCAGTTGTCACATCTTCAAGCCGTACACCTATCCGCTCTGTCAATACTGCAACCGCGTTATCTGCCTCCTTCAACGCCAGAGAGGATATGATGGTCGTGTTTGATGTGATGTGTAGGCGGTGAGGTGGGGTAACCCCGGCAGTCCGGGTTGGTAATCCCGCCTTAGCGTTTCTTTCCAGAGCACAACGATGTATGCGGCCAGCACAGGCACACAAGCCCGGGAACAAGAGCGCTACAGCAACGAAATCGAACAGTGCGAAATCAAAAGTGCCCAGAAAAACGTTTGGTACGAATTTTGTATCGGAAGTGTAGTGGCGCTTCACGTGTTCATTAAACTGTCTAGATATTAAACAACATAAAAATAAATAATGTAAATAATTTTTAAAGAAAGTAGCAGGCACTGCGACTGTGTAGAAACAGGAAATCATGCGGTAAAACGAAACAACCGCGACGGTTTCCCCTTTGTCGCAGGTTTCTTGCGCGCAGCTAGTGTTTCTCTCCATTCTCTCTCTTTACATACGTCTATCCACTTTACCCAATGCAGGGTAGCAAACAGGACGTGCATCTTACTGGACTTCCTGCTCTTCCTTTCTCTCTCTCTCTCTTCCTCTTTTCTGTACTCACACGCACGTGCACAGAAGACAGGAGACCACGCCGCGCTCTGCGTTCGGCGCGACCGCACGCCGAGCGAGGGGAGGCCGAAGAAGAGTCCCCGGTAAATCATGCGCGCAACACAGGCTCGCCTCCCCGCCGGCGTGGTTGCGCCGCCAGGGGAATTACGGCCCGCCGCCCGCCGTCTCGACGGCGCTCTTTGATGTGGCCGGCGGCACACACCGAATATCTGGGGAAGCTCTATAGGCCGATCCCCCCTTCGACTTCTGGCCATTCTTTGCGTGTTGAAACAGATAGGAATAGATCCTCGCCACCTTCTTCTACATGATGTACCGGAAAGGTTTACTCTGCAGAGGTGGCGCCCTCGCAGAAGTATAGTGGAGAACTGTGCGGCACGGTTTATTTTGCAACGGCTCTGCGCTGAAAGGTGCCTTTCTTTTTGCGCTGAGTGCCTCCTAGGAAATGTGATCGGCCTTGGCATTGAATGATCCCGGGTTCCCAGCTGCTGACGCACGGGAAGGCTACTACATAGCAGTGAATGGCACTGCGATGCTTTGGCCACGTCTATCTGGGCTCTGTCAGTTCGAGCGCTTCCGTCGCCTTCCACGGGACTATAGGTCTTCTCGTGAGACTCACATGGCACCTGACACAAGACTCAGACGCCCGCGGCTGCAGTGGAAAAGGCTCATTGGGTGGCGGCGGACATCATAACCCTGGCTCACGTGTACCGTTCTACACCTGCTGCTTAGTAAACGAAAATACCATGCCGTTACCGATGACAACCAGTGACACTCGCCTTTGGGATTGAAAGTTTGCGCGAACGTTCTGGCAAAGGTCCCGAAGTACCAGCGGAGAGGCCAATGTCCATGTAACGTTAAAAAAAATAGTATGAACACGCGCTTTGCTGATGACCATCTACGAGATCTCTGCGACTGTTAATTTGTCCAACCTGCATTCTGACTTCCCCCAACGGCGCCTATACACATTCGGGCTGTTCACTTTGCAGACATCGCTGGTTCGGCTCAATGTCTCTCTCTCAAATGGCACGTCGACTTTGCACGAGGATCGGGCTTGCCGAGCTTGCGTCTGCAGCGGAGGTTCCTTGCAAGCCATCGCCACGTGACCCGTCTCTCTAAGACGGCACTCTTGCACGCGCCTCACACTGCTTTGCCTTTTGAAGAGCGGAGAGGAAAGAACGAGAGCTCTTTCGGACCACGGAATTCTCGGCGCGCCAGCGGTGCCATCAGCCGTCGCCGCCACGCCTCAGTCACGTTCTGGTGCCTATAGTCCTTCGTACAGGTTTCAGCGCATTTGCGTGGAGCAACGTTTATTACTACGAGCGTGCAGCGGATTCCTCTTTTTTTCTCCTACACGCGCTCCACGTTGGTTGGTCTCTGCTTCTCGTCTGACTCGCGACGTGGTCCGCGTTGGGCATTGTTCTTCTTTTATGAGTACGGGAGAATGTGATGTTCCCTGGGGCATCCATGGGCCGCGAACGTGGTGTACACCACTGCCTACATGTATGTAGACGACGGGCCGTGCAGCGCCATTCCCTATTGAACGGCGCGGCGCCACAAAGGGGCAACAACGTGGAAAACGCCGCGGCATTTAGCGCAGTAAAAATCGTTTCTCGGGGAATCTCTCCTCGCTCCTCGTCTGTCACGCACCGTCGTCAGAAAGTGTGATAAAGAGAAGAAAACAACACAATAACGAACAGAAAGGAAAACACGTGGCACCCTTGAGTAGCTGAAGAACCTCGCTTGTTCTACTTCTGAAAGCGAGGGATACGAATTGCAAACAAAAAGAAAAGGAAAGAAAGAAAGAAATAATCACGTGGCGCCTGTAACTGTCTTATCGCTTCTTTCTGTTTCTGCCCAGGAGTAAACGTGCAGGCCTTTTGTACTCATTTAGCGGTCGCTTCGGAGAAATACGAGCTGGCACGCGCGTTATAAACAACCCGCGAAGGACAGATCGAGCTCGCATTCCCCGCTTAGTAATCGTAAAAGCACAATAAACAACGCCCAAGAGAAACAAAAACAAACTGCTGGCCAACTGCAGCTCAGGCATCTTTCCCCTCTTACTTTCCGTCATTCGTGGCGTTCCGCAAAGCGTTCGGGGCTTGCATCGAGGCACGATCTCCATGTGCTCCGGCCTTTTGAGCAAGCTACCGCGCCATGTAGAAATCCGGCGACGCCAAAATGACAAGAATGGTCGGCGATAGTTGAATCGCACACACTGCTGGCTGTTCCTGCTCCAGAATGTCACTTGGCGGTGAATACGGAAACAAAAGCATGCAAAAACTCCAGTGGAGTTGTCTAAGTATGCGTATACGCATTTCTCCAAATTTCAGTTGGCCCATCCCTGAATTTCAGTTAGTCCACCCATTCTTCCGCATGCATGGAAGAATGGAGCCCCATGTTTCCTTATGGCTATGCATAAATCTGACCTTGTGGGTATTTACTCTGATCAATTTCTTTGTTTCAATTGTTCCTTATCGCTTATGAGGCTACCAATTATCTACATTTACACTATCATAACGATTAAATGTCTTCGCAAATTACGCATTTTTGTGCAGATACAAAGCATTACACTTTTCGTCTCACAGACAGATTTTTCTGGGGTACACGGCTACGAATGCTTACGCATTAATATAACAAGCAATCAAACTTAACAAGCACTGCGGTGAACAAACGATTCGGGGCCAAATTCGCAAAGCGTTTAGCACGTGCGGACTGCTCGTTGGCTGACTGTCTCAGCCAATTTGTCCGTTGTCGTCCTCTATTTGTACAGAGAACACCGTCTTCACCGATCATCGGCCCGGAAGGCAGCGGAGGCACCTTTGTGCTTTTTGAAAATGACTGGCTTGTGCGAGCACATTTGACTGAATGGTGCTGTCAGCGCACGTGCACACATTCACTGCCTTCCTTTATCTCTCTTCTTTCCATTCCCGTGTTCCTCTCCCCCAGCGTAATGTAGCCAATAAAATGTTTTTCTGTTTAACCTTCCTGCCTTCTCCATTTCTCTGTATATCTGGCCGTCGTCTGTTCTTATGAATCGTCGTTACGTGCGAACGGCTTCGCGAATGTGGGCATAGGGCTTATATTCACGTTAAATTAGAGAAAGGATATAAGTCGCGGAAGTCAGAGAGGTTGACTGGAGAGAAATGAATAAAAAAAAAAGTTGGAGGACGCTTAAGTTTCGCCTTTAAGAGTGGAACGCGATAGCATCAAATGATCCCTGACTGTTTGTCAGGCTTCCCAGCAACTACAGCTTTCGTTTTTCTGCACCTTCGCCTCGGCGCGCCGCTGGCGAGTAGGCAAGCGCCATCTGGATGGTGTTTTTGCAAGGAGCAAACCGCGGCGCGCCGCTGTATGATTGGTAGACATGCTGGAAAATGGGTTTGTGTTTGAGTTTCCGCCGTAACAGAATTATGTTTTCTCGTATATTCAAATAGCACTCCGACGCTATCATACCTGTAGGTTGTGGTTAATTCGTACTTCACGATTTTTCTGACGCATTTCACTTCGAGAAATTCAATTAGTTCACCAGTCCCGACGTGGGAGCGGCCCGCATCACTCCCAGACTGATTCCTCAGGACCCAAATAAAGTTCTTCATACCATATACCAGCGCTTCTGCGCCACGCGGAGGGCCTGCGTGGTCGGGGTGGTTCGGGATGATTTTCTTGGCCGCGGACGCCGATGCCGAGACCCACGCCAACGCCGGATTTTTTGCGACACGGGGCCCTTAACGCTATCGCTTCAAGATGAAGGCAGGGAGGTTAACCAGAATGGCGCCGAACACTTGCGTACGTAAAACTGTTCTGTGGCGCAAGATACCCAAAGCGGTCGCAAAGGTTATAAAACGTCATAGAGTGATAATATCCTGGACAAAGAAACAGCCTCGGTTTCGCAACGTCAATTAAGTACTGACTTGTATACATACAAGTCAGTACTTGTATATATGTAAATACACTGTATTGCTAACATCCTGGCTGGTCAGCAAAGCAAATGGATCTCAAGTTGCTTCTTTCATATGCGTACATGTAGACATCATACAATAAGCTGTCTATAACAAAACAATGTCAGCAGTACTCGTAAATATTGCTCTCAACGTGTAGTACTGTTTTTCAAACTCACTCCAGCAAGCTTTCTCTCTCTTTTCTCTTTGTTTCAGGCGGTGCTTGGACGGACGCCGCCCCTTGGGTGCGCTGAGAAAATCACTTTCACAATTCACTCGTTTGGGTAAAGCCGCAGCTGCTGAAGATATACAATTAATTAATTAATTACTCGCGGATAAACGTAATGTCAAATTAAGCGCCTCACCGGAGCTCCTCGCGCACGAGAACGACAAGGACTTCAGCCGCCTCCGAACGCCACCTCCAAGGTCATCCAGGGGGCCTGAATCTGCTCCTTCGGCCTCGGGCAGCTTTCCAGCGCCAAATTCATTTGGTCAACAACGTATCAGGACTTCGTACTCAACAGTGTCCCCGTTGAATGGACTGATTTAGAGAGTTGTAGGAACAAATTTTGTCTCCATTGTCACCTCCTAGTTTTGGTGCGGTTATACATGTAGTGACTGTACGTACATGTACAAACGCAGAGATACATACATGTGATTTATATTGTTCCTGTTTTGCAGACTCGTGCGCCGCAAATGGCGCCGAGAAACGCCCCCCGAAGAGCTTAAGTTCGTTCACTAGCACGTTGTTCGTTTGTTTCTCTGTGTGTTTTATATCGCCTGCGTGTGCATTTGCATTCTGTTCTATTCCAATTGTGTGTGTGGTGTATGTGTGCATGGTTGAGGCAGAGAGAGCTGGACAAGGGGTCGCGCATGCGCAGAGCACCCACCAACGCTACGCGCGGGATGCCTAAACGCCCGGGCACTACGTGACAGTGAGCAAGCTGAACGAACCAACTAGCAGCAGCTGTGTAACTTAATACGAATGCGTGTGCCCAGTTAAAGAGAAAAAAAAAGGGAGTCAAGATAAGATACCTATCCGATGTAATTGCTGGAATAAGTCTACAGTCGCAGTCGTACGGCCGACAGCGAAGCCTCAGTTTTGCATGATAGCAAAATCAAAGTCGAGAAAACGTATATCTTCCGCTAGCATTGGCGGCGGCTGGATTCATTTACGAGAAACCGCTTTTTTTTTAAGTTGGCATTCGATTTTCGTAGAGTGGCGCTTTGACGTTGTATGGCGCGTGCTCTTAATTGTTAGCTGTCGAGTTGACCCTAAGGTGAAAAAGACTTGGCGCTTGCACGACGACCGCTACGGAAAGTTATATAATCCGGCAGCCAGTCCGAAGCAAGAAGTTCTATTGTAGCAACGTTTAGAAAGCGCTAACTTAACAGTTTGTTCCATAAACATTCTTTTTCGTTATCCAATACACGGTGGAACCGCAAATCGCTCGTTATTTCACCGTGTCACAAGAGTGCCAAGTATGTACGTTGAGCTAGTTTGCTTACATTATAGTGACTGCAATACTAAGATTCGTTCCCCGCTACACACCGCAAAACTGCTTCCAGCTCGAAGGCTCGCGCCCTGGTAGTAATGTAGTAATGTAGTCAGAGATTTAACAGTGCATTATTCCATCAGATGAAATTAAATACAGAGAAGTGAGAACAAACGTGAATTTGGCATTCAGAAGTCATGACACTGTCACAAAGCGGCGTTCTGCTATCTACTTTTCGTTTGTTTCTTCTTGCCAGAATTTTCACAAGAATTTAACATTTTCTATCAACCGCGTACGTTAGTACTTTACAGTGACGTCGCAGATAAATATAAACGTTTCAAGTTGGAAGCTAAAGATGCAGGAATTCAATAAGCTCAAGTCTTCAATTCGAAAGTTAAGAGAGACCAGATTTTAGCTGTTCAGTCGTTTTACCAATAAGAGAACATTAACTTTCGCAGTGTGACGCTTTTTACCGACGTGTCGTGGATGCTACTACCGTTTCGAGACGTCAACCAATTTAGTATTATACTCGACGAATTCACACATTGTCTAAAAACGTACAACCTCCGTGGTTTCTTGGGAGTTGAGTCAAGCCCGCGAGCATTTGCATCAAATATAGGAGGCAGTGAACAGAACTAGCACTAACGTCGCGAGCACAATCGAAGATTCGCCGAGCTTAAAGCCGTAAACACTAAAGCAGGAAGTGTTGGTCACTCACAGGCTTCAGCGACAGCTTTCTACAATGGTTGCATGAGTGTGAACCGCTTTATTTTTAGAATGTCTGTTAGGAGATGAAGGACAGAGTGTGTGCCCATGGTATTTTGCTACGATAGGTTTTTACAGTCATGTCTCGCGAATTGTAAACAATTAAGTGGACTGCTGTTTGAGGTGTTGATATGTGGACGCTATTACAGTCTGCGATGACCAAAAATGTGCCATTTGCGAAGGTGCCGGAGCGCTCAAAGTGTCGTTACGACAGCTACGTACTTCAGTGCGTGTGCGTATCGAACTGCACTAAGATGTCAGACGAGCGGATGTGAGCCACAAGTGAAGTACTCTCGACCAGGGCACGTTTTAATAAACACTAGGGGTGGTTCTACCGTGACTTCACGGATTGCCTAGTATTTCTCACAATGCATTTGCACTGTATAAAGCTAATGACGCGTATAAAATGTGGACTGACATTTGGTACTTCTATCACAATATTGTTTTTTCAATGCAACACGCCATGGACAGAAAGGAAAGCTTTCCTACTAAACTGGCATAACAGCAGCCAGTCAAGTAGAAATGTTGTGTTACTTTACCAGTATTCACAACAATTTAGATCTTCAGATGGCAGCAAATCTAATCAGGACTTTTCATAGTGCAGTCTAGCAGTGTGGTTGTGTAAGAAACTTATCAAACGATGTTATTTAGCCATGAACTATTCATATTCACGGATAGAATCACCCGACTTCAGGACAAACTTGTAGACTCATGGAGGAGCTTGAAAAATCATATTAGAGTGCTTAACAAAGGATTAGTGCGTGTCGTGTTTTGAAAAACGTGAAACCAGAAGTGCAATTTTGATGATGGTAGTTGCAATTGCACACCCTTTCTGTGTGCACATGCCAGTATTTGGTCTGATGTACAGAGTGTTGACATGGCGTTATTGTCTTTGCAAACATGGCTTAGTCGCTTCCCAATAACTTAAGTGCACTGTTTCAATTCTCATGTTGAAAACAGAATGTATTAATTATTTTTAGTTTCTCTCGCCCTTGAAACTTCCTTCAGCATTCAAACAACAACATAAATATATATGTAATCATACTTGCATTGCCATGCTCACGTTGTCAAAGTATGCCAATACAACTAATTAAAACACAGATTAAATTCCAAGCAAACATTTATATCGTGGACAGAGTCGTGCAGCCGATATAACGGCATAACCGCAATGGACGAAGGTTCCATCGTGGCATTTCCCCGAAAATCCAGCAATCTGCTAAACTCGGGGAAATCGAATTGCAGAAACTGCAGTTCGATTTCACGATGGTCGCTTTGTCACGGACGCATGTGCACACAGAAGGCGGATGCAGTCATGAGCTGTGATAGACGTGCCGCAGATAGGAGAAGGTTTGCGTCATCAGATGACAGCAGACCTCTTTCTGTTCGGTGCATAAAGTATTCGAGGTTTACCCGTGAGGAGCGAAGTAAAGTGCATTCAGAAGACCGGAAGACGACGACCCAAACGCGCAAGTCTTCAGTCATTGCCTATGCATGAGTTTAGTGGGGCGCCGCTATAGGTTTAATGAAAACAAGTGCTGGTCGCAAGAAAACGTTAGACAAGCCTGTCTTCAAGATAGTGCTAAGAAAGTCGTACGCAATCTATCGGTTTTCGTTTTTTTTTTTAAAGTCCGGTACATACTCAATTCTGAAAGAGCACGAAATATTACGTCATATTGATCAAACCCCAGCAATACCATTTAGCATTGCCTTGGAGGCAAGTCTGATTCACAGCAGTCAACAAAACGGTATGATACCTTGGTTTACTATATCTCGCTTACTTTTCAAACCTTAAATACGTGCATAAGAACATAAAATCGGCAGCCGAAGGTTAATGAAAGCAAGCAAAACGTACAGTCGGCGTCTTAGAATCTCAGAAGCAGCTCAGTATTACCGCAGCCTCAGCAGGCAGCCTGGAATTTAGATCTGCAACTTGGACTAGCATGTACCACCACCACAGCGCGACACAATTTTATGAATTCCAGGCAAAAAAAAAAAAAAACTATGCGGGTATACAGCTATTAAGTGGAAACCACGCTCCGTAGATTTTTGACGCCGACTGTACCTTCTGGCGGAAAAGTTATTTATTATCGACAGAAAAGAAACTAACCGGCTGTCCGCTAGATGTTGCGTCAAATATCTATCTGCGAAAGAAAGAAAAAGAACCATAGCTTTCTGTTCACTGCTGTGCTGCTCGTTTTCTTGCGACCGAGCCCCGGTGACTGTGATACGATGATAGTAGTAACTGTGGTCGAGGAGTGAAAGCGACGCAAATACATAATAGTCTTGGAGAGCGAACCTTACGCAGAAAGGAGCTATGCACTTTTCTTTTTTTTTTCTGTCGAGCTGGTATCCGACCGCCGCACGTGTGATATAGACGAGCCTTTTGTACAGGAGCTTTCTTCGCGGAGAGTCGTTCGGGAGTGGCCTTTGGCTTCAGGCAAGCCGCATAGGAATACGCGAAGCGCGCAATGCAAGCGCTGAGACGCTGCTGCGAGGCAGCGCGGATCGCAAACAGAACACAAGTGCACTGCGGCGACGAGGTCAACCAGTGGCTTCCAAACCTATGTACGCGTTACCGCGATGTACTTACTGTAGTTACGTCTGCTTAGCCGCATTTACTAGAACACTGGTCAGCCTCGCCTCTTCAGAAGCTGAACTTCACGTTGCAGAGAACGTGCGAAGGCACTCCGACGAGGTGGACCGAGACGTTAGGAGTTTGTTGTACAGCTCTGGGATGGGGGACTATTCAACACAAAGGTTTTGCTTTCGTTTGTCTGGAATGCATAGGATTTGTGTGCGCGACGACATTTTGGTACTGTGTGCATATATGTAAAGGGAAGCGTATGTGTGGTATACGAGTCGTGAATTATTTTCAGTTTTCCTGCGGCGGCTGTCTACTACTCTGTTCTTGTTCGAGTGTGCTTGAGCGTATGTTGATAAGGTGCGCGTTATTGTAGCCACTGGCATTCTTGTTTCATCAATAGCTGTTAACGAAAGTATTGAGGCGCATAAATATAACTTAGACGAAGGAGTTCTGTGAACTGAGTAGGCTGGTGGAGCAAGCTTGTCCTGGCAAAAGCACCGTGTGTGGACGTAACTGTCTATATATGACAGCGACATGAAAACTAAATTGTTGCTTATGCGAATAGCTAATGGTAGCTTTAGGCTGAAGGTAGGATAATGACTGCAGAGATGGCTTCAAAACAGTCTTCCTCCCCCTCTTGCATCGAGGCTGCCTTTTTTCGTTCTTCTTTTTAATAAGACAAGTTGACAAATGACAACTAAACGTTCGTCCGCCTTCGGAAGCGCTGTTTTGAAGCATCTCAAGGAAAGACCCGAATTTTCATTTTTCTTGTATAATGATGTGTGGCGCATAGAGTTGACCTTCACAAGAAATCTAAAGAAATATCAAATGGTGTTCCCGTTTGTTTTCGCCCATTTTGTGCGTGATGTACAAACTTGCGTCTGCCCATTGTGATTGTTATGTCGTCTGTCAAAACAGGGTTATATACAGTAGGTAAAAGAAATACAAGAACAATGTCCAATTTTGTTTCTTTTCTATTCGAGTCGAGAGTGTGAATGGCTAGTCCACTAACTATGCTCTCTTCGTTAAATTTAACATTTAAATAAATGTTCCAGTGAAGCCGTCTTGTCAATACGAACTGAGTCACATAAGGCTCGGCGTATCATGGTCATGAGCCTATGGCACCTTGCATATCACTGTAGAGTTGTAAAGTGCGTTTCCAGGTCTATACGCGACATTGTGTGTCATGTACCGTGCTTGCAGAATTTATGAAACCAAGTGTTATGTGTGCTTGCGTGAACGTGAAGCTTCCATGTCACCTGCCCGCCCATTGCAACATATGCTACAGAACCATCCAGAAAAAAGAAAACGTTCCTGTATCGCGAAGTGCTGTTCTCCCGTGATTGCTTTAGTTATCTTAGTTACTAGTTACCTTAGTTATGCGGCCGCCTGCTACACTGGCGCCGCACGATGACTGCCAGCTAAAAGCTTTGCCATTCTCTTGTCGCAAGAACGCACAGTGACGTGATAATTTATACTCGGGATCAACTTTTTGAGCCGCTACAAATGTACAGACCGCGTTACAGTTGTGCTCGAATGTTGCGCTGCAGAGCGAAATAAGTCGTTAGCAAGTAGGTCCAAGCAACGCTGGTCACGCCTACGTAGGTTGCGTGCACATGTTACACCGCCACTGATGACAAGCGTTACATATTAGGGAGTTTTAGCTTGACGTACAAGTGTTACACTGACCGTATCCATGTGATACCGAGACGCCAACGGCAACAGCGGGGCTGGTGGCAATATCTTGTGGCGCTGTTTTCAGTTAGACATTCTTTCCAGCAACGTTCTCGGTTCGACTTCGAGAAATAGTCTCGCCTTGCGGAACTATTATAGCTGGGGAAAGAGCGAACATGTCCTTTCGAAGATTACGTCAATGCTGAAATGCTTACGCCAGCAAATAGGTCACAACGCATTCAAGTGTATCCACCAACTCTGATGTGCTAGGCTACACCTCCTTTGTCAGGGTATTGACATAACTGTAACGCAGCGCGGGTGTGTAATTCTGGCCACTGTGGAATTCCACCATGTTTTTCTTCTTTCAGCCAATCAAAGAAGCTGTGACCCATTTTTGAGCCAACCAGAGAAGGCAAAATAGCGGAATTCGACAACGTGGCCAAATTTAACAGCGTCCCCTGGTGGCGGAGTTTTGTAACGGTGTGTATAGGATAAGGCTGTGCTCGAAGTGTCTGAGTTGCCCTGCTTTCCTTGACAGAAAATAAGCAATATTAGCAGCCCTGGATAAATTTTCAATTTAGCAGGTAAGAACCTCAATGTCGCACAGTACCACAGTGCGACTTCGGTTGTACACATTGTTACAAGATGTCGCCATTGTATAGCTGGCGTTCCCGGTCACGTCTCAGTATTGCAGTAATACGGTAATGATAGGGGAATAGGTGTGCGTCTGGCACCTATTACCTCTGTCGTCACACGGTCCAAGCACTTACGTCCAAGCATCGTTTTTTTTTTTTTTTTTTTCGCTCTGTGGCACACTGTACGAGCGCCCTACGCAAGAGTGCGCGACAGGCTCTTTGAATTGCCAGCTCTTTTGCTCGTTATCAGATAATATCTTTGCCGTAGTGATTTCCGCGGCAATCTGAATGTTTTTAATCAAATTAATTTAAAGTAGGATAGATTCGTGTTATTGGCATAACTGTGTTAGATGAACGAACATTTTGCGCTATTAGCTGCCTCATGGTTTACGCGTCAAGCATGTTTTTTGCGAGTTGTTGAGTTCCGGATGTGGACTAGTTAATCAGTTTGTCATCGAGCAAGCAAAATGAGAGCAAAACAGCACTTTCTTCCAGTTTGACAACGCATGACACATTAATGTTTTTTTTTTCTTCAGATGACGACACTGCCAAAATTATGAATAAGACAGAGGTTCACAGGAAGATGGAGGCAATAGGTAATTTACGTTAGAGCCACTGCAATACTAAGGACTGCTGGGCGTAATACATAGCTATTCACGAAACTTGATACGCCCTGAAGCAGGGCGCTATATATATATATATATATATATATATATATATATATATATATAGGGTCTTCGCGGAACATTTTTGCAGTCGAAACGTTGCAGCGTCCACAGCTTTGCACGCTGGTACTTACAACTTGGAGACACGCATATATACGTTCAAGCAAAGGGTCGTCGACGATGTTGTTTGTGACTATTAGAACATGCATCTGTGGTTGATGTGGCATTCTTAGCGACACCACAGTAAGACTCAATTCCTAATCTCACCAGTTTCCGCGCTAGGCTTAGACATGTACCATACATAGCTTTGTTGAGCTGGAATTAAGTGCTGTCAGTATATTTCACTCAGAGGTGTCTTTTCGTGGTGTCTTTTTCCTTTTCTTTATATTGTCGTCATTCCTGTCATTTAAATGATGGTGCGTGCTTGGGTTCCAGTGTCCGAGTCCGCTGCTGCAGTTTGTATCAGAAGAAAAATGTGTTACAAGAAGTAACAGATGCGGACTGCTTCGCAGCCAAAACCACGAACCACTGCCCCCGTATACGCAGTCAAAGGCTCTTCGATATTGTAACGTTGTTCATGTTTCATGGCCAAAAATGGCTGCTAGCTCACTACTTTTGAAGAAAAAAAAATGGCAAAAGTTAGTGCTCTAGTTCCACTTCGGACAAACCAGGGTGTTTTTTCAGCTCGAGCTCTGCTCGACGAGATGTTTTTCCTGCGTTTTCTTACTTCCACGTTTCGTCCATGCAACTACTGCTCCGCCGTCTCCCGAGTGCTGGTGTCCTGCAAAAAAAAACACGCCTTCCTCTAAGTCGGAATGTCGCACCACTGTCCAATGTCACTCGTGCTCGTACCCTTGTAGAGAACTCCTTCTCAGCCCACGCAGACCAAGAGTTTCCACTCGTCGTCTTTGTTATAAGCACTGGAAGCTCTATTAACGCGTAGAAATTAGTAAGCCGAAAGCCTTTCACCGACGAAAGTCGAGCCGCGTGAAAAAGCCCGGTAAGGTATTGTTACATCGACAAGCAAGTTCTAACGAAATAAAATCTGTGCGCAGCCCTTTCATTCAAGCGGGACTTGACGGGTGTCTCAAGGCCAAGATCCGCAAATGTGCATTCATTGCAGTAACTTTGCTTATGCGCTTGAATAGAGCTTCTCTCTGCGCTATCGTTACGTAACCAAGTTTCGTCCTCTTGTTAATGCACCGTCAACAGAAAGTGATATGTATCATTCTTGTCTGGGTCAGATCTTTGTAAAGTGTGTGTCAAAGCTACGCAAGCCAATTTGCACGTTGCAGAAGTGATCGTTCAAGTCGTGTATTGAGCTACTGTGATGGTCATGGCTTTCTATTGCTCCGGGGAGCAAGGAAGGCAGCCCTGACCACTCTATAGACATCGCCCTTGGAAATTTTCTTCATGGTCGTTCAGCATAGAATTTATAAGGATAGCTTGCCGATGTGTGTAGAAAATACGCAGTTTGTTGCAAGGGCTCAACTCCAGGAGCACCGCAGTAGTCCGCTGCACGGTCTCAAGTCCGCTGACGTGCGGACTGGCTTGCTTACTTTTGAGAGTGACTTTACAGTTTGTAAGCCGCGCGACCAAGTTCATCATTCGGTGCGTGTTCAGCCCACGAGGTAACCGTGTACCCTGATATAGTATACGTGTCCCCGTATCATATAGTCTTTGAAATCTATAAGAACAAAAATACATACACACCCAAAAAAGAGGTGCACTTTATTTTGACCTGTCCGACAATTCACGACTCTGTATTTTCTACTCCGCCTTTTTCGAGTGCCCGGTGCCTGTGTGTTTTGAACTCGTGTATTATAATAACTATTATACCGCTGTTGTGTGACTACATTGTAACATATTATACCGGAGTAAAAGTGGTGTTTCATACACAATAAAAACTGAAAGATATTTCGTCTTTGTGTCTTTCGTCTGCTTTCGTAAGTATGCAGTTTCGATTTAATGCGACATCTAGCAACCGATTTGCACTCAAGAGCCACAAATAAATAAGGCTATAAAAGGCTGCTTCTTCCAGAGTTGTGTAAAAATAAGCAAATAACTAACTAAATAAATACATAAATGGGAAAGAAATGAGAAATAGCGGCTGTGTTGTTTCTTCGCGGCGAACGCGCCGGTGTCCACTGTTCCGTGCCACGCGAAGATTTCCTCCGTACTTCAGTTTGATGTTCGACAACGACGTGTCATTCTCGCCTCGAATAACCAAATCACGTCCACAAAGCATGCCTAGATCGCCGTACACAGAGAGTTCCACGTATGCACTGCGCGTACGTCACCATTCATGCCGAGGCGTGCGAACATAGAACATAAGTGAACCACAACGACGGCGTCTTTCCAACGCAATAAAGTGCAGTAAAATTGAAGTATAGTGCGATAACGCAAGCCTAGGCTCTTGCGTAATCTTCATCCAGTTCTCTGCACAATGCCCTGCAAAACAGCTGCGAGGCGCTATGGCATCAGACCCGCCAAGGTGTATACTCGCCAGTGCTGATCAAATTATACCACTGTAGTCTTTGCCCATGCATGTTGATCTAAGATCTTCGATTAGCAATGTTTGGATCGCTAATGAAAGACGTATTAAGCTAGCATTACAGTAGGTACCACTCTGCTCCTACTCTTCGCCTTGACTTGCCGGCGCGGTAGGCCTAAAAACGTTACAACGGCGGCGCGATCAAGACGCGGCAGATCTTATATATTTGACCAACCGACAAGGAACGACGTCGTAAACGCGTCGCACCGGAAACAAAGCAAGATCCCGCCGTTCCAAACGCCACACCGTCACATGGCGCGAAGGACAGCAGTCGTGCGCTCCGGGCGTCGCCGGAATATCTTCTGCCAGCGAGCCATGCCAGCAGAGCGGCGGCGGCGGTCGCAGGGAAATCTGCGCGCTTGACACTAGTAGCGTAGCGAGACGCGCCGTAAATAACAGCTCCGGTGGGGGGCTTTTCCCGTTGCCCGTTCGCCATTAGCGCTACTTCATTTTTATAACGTTCCCTCTTCCGCGGTATACGCTGATCGAGCGTCGCCGATAAGTCACGCGCGAGTTGAGGTCACGTCCGCGCGGCACACCCGACCACGGCGACGGACGGATGATCGGCGGCGAGGGCGGACCTTGTCGCTGTTGCGCGCCGTCGCAGCTAGCAGCCGCGGTTAGAATGGACGCGAACGAGGTTGCTTGCTGCAGCGTGAGTCACTGCACCAGGAAACAGCTAGGCGTGAGGGTGAACGAGCAAGAGGAGGAGACGCGTAGTCGCGACACAAGAGACAACGAGAGAAAAAATAATAACGAAAACGCCGCCCGCTTCTCGACTATCGCTCGCGCTATACGGGGCGACAGAGCGCAGCGCGCGGTCACACGCGGCTCTGATTTATGGGACGCCCGGCGAAGGGTACAACCAACAGCTGAAACTTGTGCCACGAGGAGGAAACTCCCGGCTTTGGCTCGGCTCGGCTAAGCTAGGTGGGCGGAAAGGAAAGGCGCGACCGTTGCCGTTCCCACTCTCGCGTCCGGCCTGCCGGCCAGCCGAGGCGGCAAATCGACACGTTCGTCGACAGTGACGAGCTCGATGCCAGCGGCGGAACACAATGAGAGATGCCCCGCCGACAGCGCTAGTCCCACGGTGGCCGCGTTTCTTCGGCGGTGGTATGTGCCGGCCTGCCTGGCACCGGATCGCTCGCGTACCACCGCGCGCTCACTCCGCGCTTCTCACCTTGTACGCGCTGCGTACAGTCGGCAGAAGGTGTGACGATGTCGCGCGCTTCCCTCTCGCTTCTTTCTCTCGTCTCGGTTTGGATCGTGTCCAGGTGTACGTATCGTTGACGCGGGCAGTATATAGAGACAGAAGGCAACTCCGCGAGGATTTAGCAGCTCTCTGGCCCTGTCCCTCTCCATCGAGAACTGTTGCGAACGGCTCTCGTAACGCCCGGTCCCACGTTCGTTTCAGTTTCACTGACGTCAGACGTTTACGGCGCACGGTTATACGAGGCGGTGATGAACGGGAGGACGTCGCAAAGCCGTTCAAGCGCGAATGGTATTTGTTGTCTGCTCGTAAGGCTGACTCTAAACTGTAAGTTGGCCGTGTGCGTTTCCAAGCGTCGCTGGCAGCTCACTCTCCTGTTCGCTGGCGATCCCCGCGGTTCGCTGCTGTCGGGATTTTGAAACAGACACCTGATTTGCTGCAGCAACACTACATTATCGAACACTGCCCAGTGGCATGCGTCTGAGAGTGATCAAGACGTGAGGCGAAGTTATCAATAACACACTGCGCAGCCAATTGTAGGTGCTTCGACGACAAACGGACTACTGTGAGCCCCTTACACCGTCGCTGGCGGTGATAAATCATGTGACGTACATATCGCACGAGCACGCCCCAGGCTTCGCGCATGGTTGTTAAGACCCATGCCTGCGTAATTCTTACATTCGGTTGACGGACATAAAATCAGTGGCGATGTTTTCCCATATCTTTTCTATCCTTATTTTGTCCGATAAACAAGCTTGCATAACATCGATATATGCGGCGTTTGTCACATCGGTTCGCTTTGCCAGCATCTCCAAGGTCTTATGCCGCCATCAGCCTTGTGCCACGTCACCTGATAGTTCTCAAAAAAATATGAATAAGAAAATGAAGGTATTATGCTCAACTGTTTCTAGTTTCTTAAGTACCAAATATTTCCGACCCCAAGATAAGTATATCGCGTTTCCGTAAAACAAAATTGCTTTGAATCAGCGTCATGGCCGAGTTATGTTAATTGAGCTACAGACACCAAAATTATTGGTTTCATTCTGTTTCTTTTTCTGGGAGTAACGTAATAAATGTGACGTCTGAACACGGAGCGCGATTTAATTAGAACTTCCAGAATTATTCTTTTTCTTTTTAAACCTTCAACCGTTCTTAAGTTTGCGAAGGCAGGCGAGTGCTTGACATTTTCTAAACCATACTCGTGCGAAGGCACTCGCAGGCCGGGGTCGATTGCGTGGCTTTGAATAAACAAGGACTTCAGCCGACTTATCAAGGCAAATGCTTAGCTAGAACGCGACAGCTCCTACCCGTCTCAAAAACTGCCCCTGCCTACGTGCATAACTAGCCAAGAAAGTCTTAGTGAAAGGTGGCTTCTCCACACCAAGTTGCTTTATGCGGAGAAGTCAGCTTGAGTCATTACAGGTGACCTTCCAGTCCGCGCCTTGGCAGATTTGTGCGAGCCGCCTTAAACTTTCGGTCTTGTGTTTTTAGCACCCAACATTGCCAAGGAAAACAAAGTATCTTACCTTGTGGGCCCACGCGGTGCCCACCACGCGGTGGGTATGAGCCACATGTGACGTGTTTCGTTTGGCTCCTGCTTTTTGCTCACTTTTCGAATGTTTATTGAGTGTGTGTCCTTGAACTTCCTACATTTTTGGATCCGTGAGGTCAAGAGGAATACGCCGATACCCGAATTTTATGGGTGGGTGGACTGTTGTGACTTTTACTGCCGTTTTTCTATGAACCCCGACGTGACTGTGTGTTGACTTTTACTGCCGTTTTTCTATGAACCCCGACGTGACTGTGTGTTGACCCTAACCGCGTTAGGGTTAGGCATCGCTCGCCCGCCTCTTCTTTTCCACGGACTTCGTGATGATGGACTTTGAGGTGGAGGGGGAGATTTTAACTCCTGAGGACTTTACTAAAGACTCCGGGTGGCAGCTCGTTGCCGCCAGACGTTCTTCAACGAGAAGAAACGCGGCCGCCAACCAGATTGGCGCCGATGTGGTCGAAGTTCAGCCTAACGCCGGTTCCAACGCTCGGTGCCGCCCCGACCACGCGGGCATTAAAAGCAAGATTATTCGAGGGGGCAGGATGCCTCCGCTGCCCAAGGAGGAGGCAAAGATCATCGTGCGGCCTAGGGGAGGTCTATGTATCAGCAAGGTGGGACCTACTGCGGTTGCCGACGCCATATGGCAGGCTGCCGGACTCGATTCGGCGACACGGGACACCGACACGATGTGTCCCAACTTTCAACAAAATATAATGGTGATCAGCACACCCAACAGAAACAACGCTGCACGCTATGTCGGTATCTCGGGCATCTCCGTCGCCGATCGACGCTTTGAGGTGAGCGCTTACGAGGCCGCCCCCCACTCCACGTGCAAGGGCGTCATCCGCGGCATCTCCCTCAGCGACGGGCCTGTGATGATCGACAAAAAGCTCGTCAATCCAAGAAACCCCACGGTGCTCGGCGCCAAAAGAATCAAGAACACCGGCACCGTGGTGGTTCTGTTCGACGGTTACAAGGTGCCCAATTTTGTCTCGTACGGCGGCATTATCGTCAAGTGCACTTTATTTCGCAAGCAAATGGACGTGTGTTACAGCTGCGGCAGACTCGGGCACCGCTCCGACGTCTGCCCTTCGCCCAACGAAGCCATCTGCAGGGGATGCGGAGAAGCAAACCCCGACGCTCAGCATAGGTGCGATCCCAAATGCAAGCTCTGCGGAGGCGACCACCTTACGGCCGCCCAGGAGTGTAAACAAAAATTCCAGATGCCGTATCTCGTCAGGCGCAGACGGAGGGAACGCTCCCGCGCCCTCAACGACGCGAATCAAGCCCGGCAAGCATCGCCTCAACGCCGATCTGGCCGCAGCCGCTCCCGGTCCAGGGAGAGATCCAGGTCTCGTGGACGCACCAGGAGCCGCACCGTCTCCAGGTCCAGGTCGGGATCCCGGGTCCGATACAAATCTAGGTCCAGATCCGGTTCCAGGGGCCGCCAAGGTTCCAGAGCCCAGCCATCATCCGGACCTCAGTCCGCCTCCACAGGCTGCGGGAGGCAACCGACCCTCGTTTGGGCCGATCTGGTGCGTCCCAAGCCCGGCGCCAATACGGGGGCCGCTCCGGCACCTCGTAACGACCCGCCCCCAGAGCAAGCTAGGGACGCGGAAGTCATTCGCTTACGTAAAGAGAACGACGACCTCAAGAACACGATCAATAGGCTCGTTAACGGAATGGCGGAGATCAAGAAACTTGTTTCGAATGCGTCGGGTAACGATGCGGCAGTCAGGGCCTCCGAGACTCCAATCCCAGCTCCGGTAGACGGTACTGCAACGTCCTCAAAACGCAGGGCAATCGTAAATCAAACATGCGAATCGGGAATGTTGTCCGCAGAAGTCAGCGAGATTAAGCAAACTCTCACTGCGCTGGCAGACAGCCTCAAACAGGTCGCCCCTAGTGTTACTTTCCTCACCGACAGCGTTCGCCAAATTCAGGTTGCGCTCGGGGACCCCAAAAGAGGCCTCGGAGCTCTCGCAGATCGCATCGACGCCATTGAAGCGCGAATGGTTTCATCCGCCACCGTCGTTCAACCGCTGGTGAGGGAAGCTAGACTTAAGTATCCCACCAGCGCTCCGACAGAAGGTCCCATTCTTTGCGCAGCCCTAACTGCCCCATTAGGTGGTAGTCCGTCCGGTCAGCCCAATAATGGATAGATCCAAAGAGAGTTTTCGCATTTGGCAATGGAACTGCAGGGGGTATTCTAACAAGAAAGCCCCGCTGCAGCAGTTTTTCAGGTCTTTGGTGATCAAACCTCAGGTCATTGCTCTTCAGGAAACATTAGTCTCCGCTGCCTCGCTCCAGGGCTATAGGGCCGTGTCGGGCCGGCCTGGGGGGCGAGGCATTTGTACCTTGATCGATAAAAGGCTTACTCATCTCACCCACGACCTCAAGCTGGGGAGCGGTACAATCGAATATGTCATGGTTGAGATCCTGCTCGACGTGCCGCAGCGGAATCAGCGCAGAAACAGTGTCTTCGTTCTCAATATTGTAACGTAGATCGAAGACGGAGTCTTGAAAAATAGATGCTTCTCTTTAATGGCGGGCCAGAAGAAGAACGTGCAGCCTACGCGCTTCGTCGTCTTTCATGGCGCCGACCTTTGCGCGCGCCGTCCCGCTGTGCGTGAGCCCCACATCATTGTGTCAATTGCCCCCCGTGCGAAAAGCGACCGTCTCGGTCGCGTCAAAAAGTTCTTTCAGCCATGACAAGAAATGGAGTTCCTCAGGTGCACCTGGGCGTTCACGTACGCGCATGGTATGGTTTCATGCGTACTACATGAACAACTTCAGCGCGAGGACGACGACGGAGCGAACCGGGGTCGGAACTGCAGGGGACGACTTCGTAGGTTACGTCGCTGAGGCGGCGCGCAACCTTGTAGGGACCGAAATACCGGCGGAGCAACTTTTCCGAGAGTCCACGGCGACGGATGGGCGTCCAGACCCACACGCAGTCGCCGGTATTGTAATGGACGTCGCGTCGACCCTGGTTGTATCGAAGGGTGTCGGTATGCTGTTGGCTCCGGATACGATGCCGAGCAAGCTGGTGGGCTTCTTCGGCTCTTTGTACGAACTCTTCCACGTGTTCGCTGGTCGGGCTATTATCATCCACAGGTAGCATGGCGTCAAGTGTTGACGTGACGTGGCGGCCGTATACAAGTTCGAACGGCGTAAACTGTGTAGTCTCCTGTACAGCAGTGTTATACGCGAAGGTGACATAGGGTAAAATCTCGTCCCACATTTTGTGCTCTACGTCGACATACATGGAGAGCATATCAGCCAGCGTTCTGTTCAGACGTTCTGTTAATCCATTCGTTTGAGGGTGATAGGCAGTGCTCTTGCGGTGAGAGCTATGTGTTAGCTGGAGAACGTCCTGCAGAAGTTCGGCTGTAAATGCTGTACCGCGATCCGTGATGAGAGCAGAAGGTGCACCATGTCGTAGGACGATGTGGTGAACGAAGAACTTGGCCACTTCATACGAGTTTGCTTGCGGAATAGCTTTGGTTTCGGCGTACCGGGTTAAGTAGTCGGTAGCGACGACTATCCATCTGTTGCGCGAAGAGGTCACTGGGAATGGCCCAAGTAGATCCATTCCTATTTGTTGGAACGGTGCTTGAGGAGGGTCCACAGGGTGGAGAAAGCCAGCCGGTTTAAAGGGCGGTTTCTTGCGGCGCTGACAATCGCGGCAGGTCTTCACGTAGCGTTGAACAGAAGAAAAAAGCCGGGGCCAGTAATACTTCTGTCGTATCCTTGCTAATGTCTTAGCGAATCCCAGGTGTCCCGCGCATGGCTCATCATGGCAGGCTTGCAAAATGTCTTGGCGCAGCGCCGATGGCACGACAAGGAGGTACGTATTTGGACCGCTTCCGCAGTTTTTCCTGTAAAGGACGTTGTTGCGCAAACAGTACGATGATAAGCCGCGCACGAGCGAGCGAGGCAAAACACCTTCAACTCCTTGAAGGTGCTCGATCAGCGGCAGCAGCTCAGGGTCAGCGCACTGGTGCTCAGCCATCTTTACGGCGTCGACAACGCCGACAATATCTATAGCAACCCCAGGGACTCGCGCCAACAGTTCAAGACCATCCTCAAGAAAGCGACCGACCTGGCCGGCCCACGACCCTTGGTCGTCGTCGGCGACTTCAACGCCCCGTACGGCCTCTGGGGTTACATCTACGACACTACCAAGGGGCGCAACCTGTGGCAAGACGCCAACGAGATGGACCTCACTCTGGTCACGGACAAAGCTTTTCCCACGCGCATCGGCAACTCCGTCACCCGGGACACGACACCCGACCTCGCCTTCGTCAAGAACGTCCAGGACGTGGGCTGGGAGAACACCGCCATGGAGTTTGGCAGCGACCACTACATTCTCGAGACCCACTTCAAGGTGGCTCGGAGTAGGGTCAGGGAATTCACGTTCGTCGATTGGGACCATTTTCGCAAGATTCGGGAACAACCCGGGAGAGCCAGGGAAACCACCAGCCTCGAAGAATGGTGCGAATGCATCCACAACGACGCTTCCGCGGCCACCAAGAAAGTGGAAACTGATCTCGACGTCGAGCGAATGGACAGCAGACTCGCCCATCTCATCGAGGCCAAAAACGCCCTGCTCCGTCGATGGAAGGGTCAAAGGCTCAATCGCAGACTCCGAAAGAAAATCTCGGAGCTCAACAAGGTCATCGATGACCACTGTAAAGCGCTATGCCAGCAGCAGTGGGACGAGCTCTGCGAATCCATTGACGGACAGATGCGCAATGGCAAGTCCTGGGGTATGCTGAAGCACCTTCTCGACGAAAGCGGCTCCAAGTCAAATCAGAAGCATACGTTGGCCCGGGCCCTTCACGAAGCCACCAGGTCTCACACGGTCGATGTACTCGTCTCCAAGCTCATTCAGAAGTACCTGCCCATCCGGCGCGACGGCGATCCGGCGACCCAACTCCCTGACTACCGAGGCCCTCCTCGCCCCGAGCTGGACGAAGACTTCTCCGTTGCCGAGGTCAGACATGCCATCTTCGCGCTCAACCGCAAGTCTGCGCCGGGTCCGGACGGAGTCACCAACAGAATGTTGAGAAACCTCGACGACCCGTCGATTTTCTTTCTCACCGAAAAGATCAACGAGTCCTGGAAGAGCGGCGTGGTTCCTGCAGAATGGAAGTCGGCCTGCACGGTGCTCATTCCCAAGCCCGGCAAGGCCCCGAACATCGAGAACCTGAGGTCGATTTCTCTAACCTCCTGCGTCGGCAAGGTCATGGAGCGCGTCGTCCTCAACAGACTCAACGGGTACCTCGAAGACAACGACGTTTACACGTACAACATGATCGGGTTCCGCGCCGGACTCTCGACGCAGGATGCAATGAAACTAATCAAGCATCAGATCGTGGACGGCCGTTCCAGAGACGTCAAGGCTCTGCTCGGTTTGGACCTCGAGAAGGCTTTCGACAACGTGCTCCACGCCTTTATCGTCAAGACCATTTCAGACCTAGGTCTCGGTTCCAGATTCCACAGCTACGTCAGCTCTTTTTTAACGGACAGGAAGGCCAAGCTTCGCATTGGAGACTTCCGCTCCGAAGATGTGCCCCTCGGAGCACGGGGCACTCCTCAGGGCGCCGTAATCTCCCCCACACTATTTAACATCTGTATGATTGGTCTTTCCGAGAGGTTGGCATGCATTGAGGACGTCAAGCACACCATCTACGCCGACGACATTACCATCTGGTGCGCCGGGGGATGCGAGGGCAGAGTCGAAGAAGCCATGCAGGAGGCGATCGACGTGATCGAGGAGTATCTCCGCCCCACCGGACTTCGGTGCTCCCCCGCCAAGTCGGAGCTTCTGCTTTACAGAAAAGAGAAGGGAAGGAGACCCAACGATTGGAAGCCAGTCTCCGAAAGCAAGCATCTGTCTTCACACTTGTGATGGAGGGGTGATACCCAGGGTCGACGTCATTCGGGTCCTGGGCATGTTTGTCGAATTCAACGGCGGGAACGGAACGGCTCTCCGCAAGATCATCGCAAAGACGGACAACGCCTTCCGCCTCGTTCGCAGAATCGCAAACAGACACAGAGGCATGAAGGAAGCCAATCTCCTCACCCTTATCAACGCCTTCGTATTATGCCACTTCACGTACACGATTTCTATGCACAACTGGCTCAGAGCGGAGCGAGACAAGCTCAATGCTCTCATCCGCAAAGTAGTGAAAAGGGCTCTCGGGCTACCCATTAGGACCCATACTGAAGATCTCCTCAAGCTGGGGGTACACAACACCGCCGAGGAGATTGCCGAAGCCCAAGAACGCGCGCAACTCGCTCGCCTGACCACCACAGAGGCAGGTAAACGCATCCTCGAAGAGCTGGGTTACCCTCCTGTGGTATCTTCGAGGGTCAGTACCCCGATCCCTAGGTGCATTCGAGACAAGTTCGAAGTGGCCCCCGTGCCTCGAAACGTCCATCCCGTCCACAACGAGGGCAGACGCAAGGCGAGAGCAGTAGCAATTCTGAAACAGATCTATCAACAAGGCATCAGAGCACGCTTCGTCGACGCCGCGGAGTACAGCGATGGAAAGACCTTTGCCGTCGTCGTGGTCGACTCCAGCGGCAAGCTTTCCAATAGCGCTTCAATTCGCACTTCAGACCCCGAAGTCGCCGAGCAAGCCGCCATCGCCCTCGCCCTGCTAGACGGTCGTGGGTCTGAGATCTACAGCGATTCCAAAACGGCAGTTAGGGCTTTTCAGAAGGGTCGCATCGCCGAGCAGGCTGCTCGTCTTCTTAGCGTCTCCAATCCGGATGCTCTCACGCATCATTCGATTCACTGGTTTCCCGCTCACGTAGGGTCGGTCGAGGGTGCTCCCCCGAACCTCAATGAGTCTGCTCACGAGGCTGCGCGCGACCTCACCGACCGCGCTTCCTCTGTAAGGAGAGCCGACACCCCTCCCCCCTACGGCCACAGGGATGCTCCCGCTACTCACAACGAGGTGACAAAATTTTTCTACATGTCCAGAAGGGTCTTTCCACCCCCTCATCCCAAATTGAATAGGGCGCAAGCTGTTTCGCTTAGACTTTTACAGACCGGCACATATCCGTGTCTGGCCGTTCTGCACGAAGTTTACCCTGACGTATATCGCGACGACGCCTGCCCATCCTGTGGGCAGACCTCCACTCTAGCACACATGCTCTGGGAGTGCGGGTCGAGATACCCCAAGTTCAGCAAGGATGAGTGGGACTCGCTTCTGCGTAGCCCCGCTCTAGACAAGCAAATCCTGGCTGTCCGGTGTGCCCGCGACCGGGCTGGTGGGCTAGACCTGCCGGTCCCGACGTGGGACTAGCCGGGTGCGCGATGAGTTCGCGTCCTCGCCGGACCTGTAATAAAAGTTATTTCACTCGCATATCTTGCAGCCGTTTCCCTTTCCTGCCATTTTTTTATTGCGATAGCAATTATATGGCCACACCATGCGAACTGCGCCGTTGTCGCCGCGATCAGTGTCGGCGTTGCCGTGGGGCTCCGCTTATATTTAAGCATATATATTGGAACAACTATACTGCCGCGGGTATGTGCCAGTGGGGACAAGGTTGAAGCAGCGCGGGCTTTTAGGTTAAGCGTGGAGACGAAGAAGACGTTGTTGGTTTTTCTTTTGCGACTGATAAAGTGTCTTTGGTGGTGCTGCTCCGCGTCCTCGTCGATCCCACGTCGTTACACTGGTGGAGGTGCTGGGCATTCTCCATCCTTCATGCTTGGCACCCCTTCGCGGAGCCAACGATCGAGCCCGGAATCGCCATTGCGCATCGAAACACCGCTCCACCGGTTCAGTCGCCGCCTACTAGGCCTAGCGCCCGAGTCCGGTCCCCTGCAAGAAACCTCAAGAAATCGTTCGCCCCCTGCAACTACCATGGCCACCGCGGCTCCAACGCAAGTAACCCTGCAGAACCCTATGGTTCCGGAGAGCTTTCATGGTGATGCCTTTGAAGACGTCCAAGATTGGCTTGATCAGTTCGAGCGCGTCGCCAAGTACAACCATGTGACCAGCTCGGTGGACAAACTTTCGAGCGTCTATTTCTATCTGAAGGACAATGCTCGTACGTGGTACGTCAACCGGCAGAGAAGCTTTGCCACCTGGGACGACTTCTGCACACAGCTGCTGGATACTTTTACGAGCATCGACAGGAGGGAAAATGCGCAGCGTCTCCTCGAAATCCGAATTCAAAAACCCAATGAGAGCGTTGCTATGTTCTCGGAAGATATGGCCCGTCTTTTCCGTAGAGCAGACCCTGACATGCCAGAGGAGCGAAAGCTGCGGTATCTCTTGCGGGGAGTGAAAGAACAACTGTTTGCCGGCCTTGTGAGAAATCCACCGACTACAGTGGCGGAGTTCACAAAAGAGGCCACAGCCATTGAACGGGCCCTGCAGCAACGATACCGCCAGCATGATATGAGTAACTCGGCGGCGAACACTTCCGTTCTGGCTCCAAGTAACGACAAGCCTCTGCGTGAAATTATCCGAGAGGTTGTGCGAGAAGAGCTTTGGCAGCTCGGATTTGTGACTACGGGTGCGGAACCGGCGCCAACGGTATCTTTGGTAGCTGATGTGGTCCGGGAAGAAGTCCGGCAAGCTTTTTCATCGCCAGACTGTGGTAACGCGCCGCGGCGCCTTACTTATGCGGAGGCTGTTCGCCGTCCAGCCAACGCAACTTCGACGCCGTTGACACCCGCAACTAGACCACCACCTATGCTACAAACAGAGTCGATATCGTCACCCTCGTCGACTCTACTGACCTCGCCGATCACGCCACCACAAACAATGTCGTATCTTCGACACACGCACGCCAATCCTTGGCTCTATGGAGAGTTGCCACCAAACTATCAGCGTCGGAAAACCGATTTGTGGCGCACCGTCGATCGCCGACCAGTGTGTTACCATTGTGGTGAAGCTGGACACGTCTATCGTGTTTGCCACAAATGGAACAACTATCGCGCCACCCAATACCCAAGCTTTCCTGCCAACTACTATTCTCCGTATGATGGTCGACGCGCCTACGACGCTCCTGTGAACGACCTGCCGCAAAATACGACGACTCCCCGATCACGTTCTCCTTCGCCATCACCTGCGCGCTACAATTCACCGACTCGTCGCAGTTTTGCCGACGTCACTAGGGGCAGGTCTCCTAGCCCGCGACGGGGAAACTAGACGCAGCGACCTCCGGGGGTGAGGTTGCCAGTACTCAAAGTTCGCCATATCCCCCATTATCGACGTACGACGATGTAAAGACTCCGACGAATGCAACGACGAATACGGCGAAGACAGCGAATGCAACGACGAATACGACGGACTCAACTACGAAAGACGTAACTGACGTCGTCAGCGCCGACCTCATCATTCGCATTGACAGCCACCAAGTAGCCGCTCTTGTTGACACTGGCTCCTATTTTTCAATTATAAGCGCACAGCTCGCCGACAAACTAAGGAAGGTGAAGACGCCATGGCACGGACCCAACATACGAACCGCCGGAGGTCAGTTGATGACACCTGTTGGGAAATGTACAGCCCGACTCTTAATCGCCGGTTCAACCTTCGTCGCCACCCTCGTCATTCTTTCTGAGTGTTGCAAGGAACTTATATTGGGGATGGATTTCCTGCGTGAGTATGGTGCCGTGATTAACATCCGCGACAGAAGCGTCACCTTTGCAACGAACTCGGATAATGTCACGCATGAGGAGCATCCACAACGTCGCTTACGTATAGCTGCAGACGACGTGATACTTTTGCCGCGGAGTTGCTCTCTCGTACCCGTGCACTGTGACAGCTTGCAGAATGGGACTGGAGTCGCTGAACACATCAATGCGCTAGCACTGAATTGCGGCGTATCCATTGCCAGAGCACTTATTAATGTAATCGACGGCAGCGCGCAACTCTTGCTGACGAATTTTAGTAAGGAGCGTCGACACATCGTGAGAGGCACTGCTGTCGCTTATTTCGAAGAAGTAATACCGACAGAAGACTGCCACTTAGCGCAGGAGACGACATCTACAATCCCCACAGCTGCGCCTATTGTAGACGTTAGTTAGACGTTAACGGCCATTGAGCGAGACCGCCTTCTTGAGCTCATCAACCAGTACCAGGGCTGTTTCTCATCTGCGTCCAAAGTTGGTCAAACGCCACTTACCAAACATCGCATCATTACTGATGTCGATGCCCGACCTATTCGACAAAACCCTTATCGCGTGGCCCCAAAGGAACGCGAGGCAATCCAAAGACAAGTGGAGACGATGCTGGAAGATGGCGTTATTCGACCATCTAATAGTCCTTGGGCGTCACCTGTAGTTTTAGTGAAAAAGAAGGACGGTAGCCTGCGCTTCTGCGTAGACTATCGGAAGCTCAATCAGGTCACAAAGAAGGACGTTTATCCACTGCCACGTATTGATGATTCCTTGGACAGGTTGCGAAACGCGTGCTACTTTTCCTCAATGGACTTGAAAAGCGGTTATTGGCAGATCGAAGTGGATGAGAGAGACCGTGAGAAAACCGCCTTTGTGACGCCTGACGGACTTTACGAATTTCAGGTACTTCCCTTCGGTTTGTGTTCAGCGCCAGCAACATTTCAGCGTCTAATGGACACTGTGCTCTCTGGACTTAAATGGCAAACATGCCTGGTGTACCTGGATGACGTGATTGTCTTTTCGGTAACGTTCGACGAACACCTACGAAGGCTGAAAACTGTTTTTGAAGCAATACGATCTGCCGGTCTCACGTTAAAGCCTGAAAAGTGCCATTTTGGTTTTAAAGAGCTCCAGTTCCTCGGTCACGTCGTCAGTAACCAAGGAGTCCGACCTGATCCGGATAAAATTGCTGCCGTCGCTAATTTCCCGACCCCATCCGACAAAAAGGCCGTGCGACGTTTTCTGGGACTATGTGCATATTACCGGCGATTTATTGCGAATTTCTCACGCATCGCGTGGCCGTTAACACAGCTCACCAGAGAAGATATACCTTTCACTTGGGGCGAAGACCAGCAGCGGGCATTTCACGAGCTCCGGCAACGTATGCAAGCGCCTCCCGTGCTTGCACACTTCGATGAAGACGCCCCGACGATATTGCACACAGACGCTAGTAATGTCGGTCTAGGGGCGGTGCTCGTACAATGGCAGGACGACAGCGAAAAGGTGATTGCTTACGCCAGCAGGACACTGTCCCGAGCGGAGGCTAACTACTCCACCGCTGAAAAAGAATGCCTCGCAATGGTATGGGCAGTTCTGAAATTTCGTCCGTATTTGTACGGTCGGTCTTTCACCATTATTAGCGATCACCATTCGCTCTGCTGGCTCATTAATTTGAAAGATCCTTCCGGCCGGCTCGCACGTTGGAGTCTTCGACTCCAAGAGTTCGACTTTACTGTCGCATACAAGTCAGGAAAACGGCACGCTGACGCCGACTGCCTTTCTCGGTCTCCTGTTGAGACGGCAGCACAAGACGATGACGACACAATCTTTCTGGGACTCGTGGACACTGCCGATCTTTCACGCCAGCAACGGGATGACATTGAATTGCTGCCGCTGATTGATTACCTGGAAGGACGAACCAACAGCGTGCCGAGGCTATTTACAAGAGGGCTGGCGTCATACTGCTTGCGCCGCAGCGTACTCTACAAGAAGAACTTCTCTCCTAGCGGCAGCAACTACTTACTCGTTGTTCCCTCATCGCTTCGACGTGAAATCTTACACGCCTGCCACAACGAGCCGACCGCTGGGCACTTGGGCTACACTCGCACATTGGCACGGATTCGGCAGAATTACTACTGGTCGAGACTTGCTGCAGTCGTTAAGCATTATGTTCAGACATGTCTGGATTGCCAGCGCCGCAAACCACCTTCCGTCAAGCCAGCCGGCCTTCTGCACCCTGTTCAAGTACCTGCCACACCATTTGCACAAGTAGGCATGGATTTTCTGGGCCCCTTCCCAACGTCTACTACCGGCAACAGGTGGATAATCGTCGCCACGGATTATCTCACTAGATATGCCGAGACAAGTGCTCTGCGACGGGGAACAGCAGATGAAGCGGCGCAATTTTTTCTTCAATCCATCGTTTTAAGACATGGCGCTCCGGCAGTAGTCATCACGGACAGAGGTACTGCGTTCATGGCCAAGTTTTTGGACATCGTTCTACGTTTAAGTGGTACCGCCCACCGGAAGACCACGGCCTATCACCCTCAAACAAACGGGCTGACAGAACGACTCAACAGGACACTGGCTGACATGATAAGCATGTACGTCGATGTAGAGCACAAGAACTGGGACGAGGTTTTACCCTATGTCACCTTCGTGTACAATACGGCTCGTCAAGAGACCACTCACCAGACACCCTTCAGCCTCGTGTACGGCCGTGAGGTTACGACAACATTAGACGCAATGCTCCCTCATGAATTTGATGACAACGAGACGGGTGCTGAAGAGATCACACAGCGAGCAGAAGCAGCTAGGCAGCTTGCGCGTTGGCGAATCCACGAACAACAGGAATGTGACGCCAGACGCTACAATCTTCGGCACAGACCCGTAACATACAACATCGGCGACAAAGTGTGGGTCTGGACACCTATTCGTCGGCGTGGGCTCTCTGAAAAGCTCCTGCGCAGATACTTCGGGCCCTACATAGTTCTTCGACGCATCAGTGACGTCACCTACGAAGTCGTTCCGGATGGCTCTCACTGTTCAAAGCGCCGACGGCATTTACCCGAAGTCGTTCACGTGCTTCGTATGAAGCCGTACTATGAAGACTGACAAGACTGCACAGTTCTTTTTCTTTATCGCAGTTTGCCAAGCCTCTGTCATCGGGACGATGATTTTTTTTCTATGGGGGGAGCCAATGGAACAACTATACTGCCGCGGGTATGTGCCAGTGGGGACAAGGTTGAAGCAGCGCGGGCTTTTAGGTTAAGCGTGGAGACGAAGAAGACGTTGTTGGTTTTTCTTTTGCGACTGATAAAGTGTCTTTGGTGGTGCTGCTCCGCGTCCTCGTCGATCCCACGTCGTTACAATATGTGCAATGTGTTTAAGCATGCCGTGTATGCAAGATATGCATTGCTATACTTTCCAACTGCTAAAGTTGCTCAAACCAGGTCTTACGTTTTAGAGCGCAGCTCTTAGACGCCCGTTCCTCCATTTAGCATTGAGCTTCGGTGTAACCAAGAGAGCGCTGTCCCTCGGCGTCACCAAGAGAACGAGCAAAACGATGGATGAAAAAGTGAGCGCGGAGCGCAGCGGGGGATGAAAGACGGCGATAGCGAGGAGCGCGCGAGGAGGAAAGGGGAGGAGAAGGGTGCAGCGGAACCACGAGGTGGAAAGCGGAGGAGGCGGGAGAGGGAGCGCGGGAGCTCGCGTACCTGCTAGGACTTCCGGCATGATGACGTATTTCCGCTCTCCTTGCACTTTCACCCCTTCAGGGCGCAGCTGGCGCGTTGCACACGCTCTTTGGTTTCACATTCGCACTCATATTTTGTGCGAAACGAGGACATGACTGCACGATCTCTCCTTGTCAGACGCACGGCTACGTAATCAAACAGTTGATCTTCGGTGACTATTTGGTTGGCCACAAATTTCGTTGAGTACTTAATTCTGAATGCCTGGAATTATAATACTCGACGTCCTCCGGCCATCTGCGATGAACTTATTACAGTCGACATACCGCGGAACAGAAAGAATTCGTGTGGTGCCGTATCCCTGATAGCACCGCGAACGGCTTGCGTCCCAAACATAAACCGCTGTTGCGGCCTCCGTCGCCGCGTGTCGAGTTCCTCGAGCTCGACGTTATCGATCAAGAATTACAGCAGTTTGTCAACAGTGCCATGTTCACAAAGCGGCGGAAATGCGATAGCGATAGCGACACTCGTCAGATAACGCATTGGTGTCCCCTGACGCAATCGCCATTGAGCTATACATATGCTCCAAAGGCGTAGATCCCAAGCACACTCCAGTGCGTGGCTTTATAGTTCGGAGCGCGATAACTTACTGCGCCCATTACAGGCCCTACACGGCGTGCGCGAGTGCGTGCCTTTAAAGTTCGGAGCGCGATAACTTACCGCGCTCATTGCAGGCTGGTTCTGAAATTTTTAATTTATTTACTATATATAGCTGCGCCGACATTTTGCTGGGCTATATATATACTGGGCTATAGGCTTACCTTTTTAGGCTGGAAACGTCAATCTCCTCATTTCCGTTTATTCATCGCGTAAATCGGCGTAAGCACTTCCATTAACATGGGGAGTGATGTATACGGTCGTACCGGCGCTTTTGAGAGAAGTGATTCCATCTGCATCCGCCGATATTTTACTGGGCTATAGGCTTACCTTTTTTGGCTGGAAACGTCAATCTCCTCATTTCCGTTTATTCATTGCGTAAATCGGCGTAAGCACTTGCATTAGCATGGGGAGTGATGTATACGGTCGTACCGGCGCTTTTGAGAGAAGGGATTCCATCTGCATCCGCCGATATTTTACTTGGCTATAGGCTTACCTTTTTTGGCTGGAAACGTCAATCTCCTCATTTCCGTTTATTCATCGCGTAAATCGGCGTAAGCACTTGCATTAGCATGGGGAGTGATGCATACGGTCGTACCGGCGCTTTTGAGAGAAGTGATTCCATCTGCATCCGCCGATATTTTACTTGGCTATAGGCTTACCTTTTTTGGCTGGATACGTCAATCTCCCCATTTCCGTTTATTCATCGCGTAAACCGGCGTAAGCACATGGATTAGCATGGGGAGTGATGTATACGGTCGTACCGGCGCTTTTGAGAGAAGTGATTCCATCTGCATCCGCCGATATTTTACTGGCCTATAGGCTTACCTTTTTTGGCTGGAAACGTCAATCTCCTCATTTCCGTTTATTCATCGCGTAAATCGGCGTAAGCACTTGCATTAGCATGGGGAGTGATGCATACGGTCGTACCGGCGCTTTTGAGAGAAGTGATTCCATCTGCATCCGCCGATATTTTACTTGGCTATAGGCTTACCTTTTTTGGCTGGATACGTCAATCTCCCCATTTCCGTTTATTCATCGCGTAAACCGGCGTAAGCACATGGATTAGCATGGGGAGTGATGTATACGGTCGTACCGGCGCTTTTGAGAGAAGTGATTCCATCTGCATCCGCCGATAGTTTACTGGGCTATAGGCTTACCTTTTTGGCTGGAAACGTCATCTCCTCATTTCCGTTTATTCATCGCGTAAATCGGCGTAAGCACATTGCATTAGCATGGGGAGTGATGCATACGGTCGTACCGGCGCTTTTGAGAGAAGTGATTCCATCTGCATCCGCCGATATTTTACTGGCTATAGGCTTACCTTTTTGGATGGAAACGTCAATCTCCTCATTTCCGTTTATTCATCGCGTAAATCGGCGTAAGCACATGGATTAGCATGGGGAGTGATGTATACGGTCGTACCGGCGCTTTTGAGAGAAGTGATTCCATCTGCATCCGCCGATATTTTACTGGGCTATAGGCTTACCTTTTTTGGCTGGAAACGTCAATCTCCTCATTTCCGTTTATTCATCGCGTAAATCGGCGTAATCACTTGCATTAGCATGGGGAGTGATGCATACGGTCGTACCGGCGCTTTTGAGAGAAGTGATTCCATCTGCATCCGCCGATATTTTACTGGGCTATAGGCTTACCTTTTTTGGCTGGAAACGTCAATCTCCCTCATTTCCGTTTATTCATCGCGTAAATCGGCGTAAGCACTGGATTAGCATGGGGAGTGATGCATACGGTCAGTACCGGCGCTTTTGAGAGAAGTGATTGGCGCTTTTGAGAGAAGTGATTCCATCTGCATCCGCCGATATTTTACTGGGCTATAGGCTTACCTTTTTTGGCTGGATACGTCAATCTCCTCATTTCCGTTTATTCATCGCGTAAACGGCGTAAGCACTTGGATTAGCATGGGGAGTGATGATACGGTCGTACCGGCGCTTTTGAGAGAAGTGATTCCATCTGCATCCGCCGATATTTTACTGGGCTATAGGCTTACCTTTTTTGGCTGGAAACGTCAATCTCCTCATTTCCGTTTATTCATCGCGTAAATCGGCGTAAGCACTTGCATAGCATGGGGAGTGATGCATATGGTCATACCGGCGCTTTTGAGAGAAGTGATTCCATCTGCATCCGCCGATATTTTACTGGGCTATAGCCTTACCTTTTTTGGCTGGAAACGTCAATCTCCTCATTTTCGTTTATTCATCGCGTAAATCGGCGTAAGCACTTGCATTAGCATGGGGAGTGATGCATACGGTCATACCGGCACTTTTGAGAGAAGTGATTCCATCTGCATCCGCCGATATTTTACTGGGCTATAGGCTTACCTTTTTTGGCGGAAAAGTCAATCTCCTCAATTCCGTTTATTCATCGCGTAAATCGGCGTAAGCACTTGCATAGCATGGGGAGTGATGCATACGGTCGTACCGGTGCTTTTGAGAGAAGTGATTCCATCTGCATCTGCCGATATTTTACTGGGCTATAGGCTTACCTTTTTTGGCTGGATACCCCAATCTCCCCATTTCCGTTTATTCATCGCGTAAACCGGCGTAAGCACATGGATTAGCATGGGGAGTGATGTATACGGTCGTACCGGCGCTTTTGAGAGAAGGGATTCCATCTGCATCCGCCGATATTTTACTGGGCTATAGGCTTACCTTTTTTGGCTGGAAACGTCAATCTACTCATTTCCGTTTATTCATCGCGTAAATCGGCGTAATCACTTGCATTAGCATGGGGAGTGATGCATACGGTCGTACCGGCACTTTTGAGAGAAGTGATTCCATCTGCATCCGCCGATATTTTACTGGGCTATAGGCTTACCTTTTTTGGCTGGAAACGTCAATGTCCTAATTTCCGTTTATTCATCGCGTAAATCGGCGTAAGCACTTGCATTAGCATGGGGAGTGATGTATACGGTCGTACCGCCGTTTTGAGAGAAGTGATTCCATCTGCATCTGCCAATAGTTTACTGGGCTATAGGCTTACCTTTTTTAGCAGAAAAGTCAATCTTCTCATTTCCGTTTATGCATCACGTAAATCGGTGTAACCACTTGCATTAGCATGGGGAGTGATGTATACGGTCGTACCGGCGCTTTGGGAGAAGTGATTGCATCTGCATATGCCAATAGTTTACTGGGCTGTAGGCTTACCTTTTTTGGCGGAAAAGTCAATCTTCTCATTTCCGTTTATGCATCACGTAAATCGGCGTAACCACTTGCATTAGCATGAAGAGTGATGTATACGGTCGTACCGGCGCTTTTGAGAGAAGGTATTCCATCTGCATATGCCAATAGTTTACTGGGCTATAGGCTTACCTTTTTTGGCGGAAAAGTCAATTTCCTCATTTCCGTTTATTCATCGCGTAAATCGGCGTAACCACTTGCATTAGCATGGGGAGTGATGTACACGGTCGTACCGGCGCTTTTGAGAGAAGTGATTCCATCTGCATATGCCAATAGTTTACTGGGCTATAGGCTTACATTTTTTGGCGGAAAAGTCAATCTCCTCATTTCCGTTTATTCATCGCGTAAATCGGCGTAAGCACTTGCATTAGCATGGGGAGTGATGTATACGGTCGTAGCGGCGCTTTTGAGACAAGTGATTCCATCTGCATATGCCAATAGTTTACTGGGCTATAGGCTTACCTTTTTGGCGGAAAAGTCAATCTCCTCATTCCGTTTATTCATCGCGTAAATCGGCGTAAGCACTTGCATTAGCATGGGGAGTGATGTATACGGTCGTAGCGGCGCTTTTGAGAGAAGTGATTCCATCTGCATATGCCAATAGTTTACTGGGCTATAGGCTTACCTTTTTGGCGGAAAAGTCAATCTTCTCATTTCCATTTATGCATCACGTAAATCGGCGTAACCACTTGCATTAGCATGGGGAGTGATGTATACGGTCGTACCGGCGCTTTTGAGAGAAGTGATTGCATCTGCATATGCCAATAGTTTACTGGGCTGTAGGCTTACCTTTTTTGGCGGAAAAGTCAATCTTCTCATTTCCGTTTATGCATCACGTAAATCGGCGTAAGCACTTGCATTAGCATGGGGAGTGATGTATACGGCCGTACCGGCGCTTTTGAGAGAAGTGATTCCATCTGCATATGCCAATAGTTTACTGGGCTATAGGCTTACCGTTTTTGGCGGAAAAGTCAATCTCCTCATTTCCGTTTATTCATCGCGTAAATCGGCGTAAGCACTTGCATTAGCATGGGGAGTGATGTATACGGTCGTACCGGCGCTTTTGAGAGAAGTGATTCCATCTGCATATGCCAATAGTTTACTGGGCTATAGGCTTACCTTTTTTGGCGGAAAAGTCAATCTCCTCATTTCCGTTTATTCATCGCGTAAATCGGCGTTAGCACTTGCATTAGCATGGGGAGTGATGTATACAGTCGTAGCGGCGCTTTTGAGACAAGTGATTCCATCTGCATATGCCAATAGTTTACTGGGCTATAGGCTTACCTTTTTTGGCGGAAAAGTTAATCTCCTCATTACCGTTTATTCATCGCGTAAATCGGTGTAAGCACTAGCATTAGCATGGGGAGTGTGGTATATGGTCGTAGCGGCGCTTTTGAGACAAGTGATTCCATCTGCATATGCCAATAGTTTACTGGGCTATAGGCTTACATTTTTTGGCGGAAAAGTCAATCTCCTCATTTCCGTTTATTCATCGCGTAAATCGGCGTAAGCACTTGCATTAGCATGGAGAGTGATGTATACGGTCATAGCGGCGCTTTTGAGACAAGTGATTCCATCTGGATATGCCAATAGTTTACTGGGCATACTTTTTTGGCAGAAAAGTCAATCTTCTCATTTCCGTTTATGCATCACGTAAATCGGCGTAACCACTTGCATTAGCATGGGGAGTGATGTATACGGTCGTACCGGCGCTTTTGAGAGAAGTGATTCCATCTGCATATGCCAATAGTTTACTGGGCTATAGGCTTACCTTTTTTGGCGGAAAAGTCAATCTTCTCATTTCCATTTATGCATCACGTAAATCGGCGTAACCACTTGCATTAGCATGGGGAGTGATGTATACGGTCGAACCGGCGCTTTTGTAAGAAGTGATTCCATCTGCATATGCCAATAGTTTACTGGGCTATAGGCTTACCTTTTTTGGCGGAAAAGTCAATCTCTTCATTTCCGTTTATTCATCGCGTAAATCGGCGTAAGCACTTGCATTAGCATGGGGATTGATGTATACGGTCGTAGCGGCGGTTTTGAGAGAAGTGATTCAATCTGGATATGCCAATAGTTTACTGGGCTATAGGCTTACCTTTTTTGGCGGAAAAGTTAATCTCCTCATTACCGTTTATTCATCGCGTAAATCGGTGTAAGCACTTGCATTAGCATGGGGAGTGATGTATACGGTCGTAGCGGCGCGTTTGAGACAAGTGATTCCATCTGCATATGCCAATAGTTTACTGGGCTATAGGCTTACCTTTTTTGGCGGAAAAGTCAATCTCCTCATTTCCGTTAATTCATCGCGCAAATCGGCGTAAGCACTTGCATTAGCATGGGGAGTGATGTATACGGTCGTAGCGGCGGTTTTGAGAGAAGTGATTCCATCTGCATATGCCAATAGTTAACTGGGCTATAGGCTTACCTTTTTTGGCGGAAAAGTCAATCTTCTCATTTCCGTTTATGCGTCACGTAAATCGGCGTAACCACTTGCATTAGCATGGGGAGTGATGTATACGGTCGTACCGGCGCTTTTGAGAGAAGTGATTCCGTCTGCATATGCCAATAGTTTACTGGGATATAGGCTTACCTTTTTTGGCGGAAAAGTCAATCTCCTCATTTCCGTTTATTCATCGCGTAAATCGGCGTAACCACTTGCATTAGCATTGGGAGTGATGTATACGGTCGTACCGATGCTTTTGAGAGAAGTGATTCCATCTGCATATGCCAATAGTTTACTGGGCTATAGGCTTACCTTTTTTGGCGGAAAAGTCAATCTCCTCATTTCCGTTTATTCATCGCGTAAATCGGCCTAAGCACTTGCATTAGCATGGGGAGTGATGTATACGGTCGTAGAGGCGCTTTTGAGACAAGTGATTCCATCTGCATATGCCAATAGTTTACTGGGCTATAGGCTTACCTTTTTTGGCAGAAAAGTCAATCTCCTCATTTCCGTTTATTCATCGCGTAAATCGGCGTAAGCACTTGCATTAGCATGGGGAGTGATGTATACGGTCGTAGCGGCGCTTTTGAGACAAGTGATTCCATCTGCATATGCCAATAGTTTACTGGGCTATAGGCTTACCTTTTTGGTGGAAAAGTCAATCTCCTCATTTCCGTTTATTCATCGCGTAAATCGGCGTAAGCATTTGCATTAGCATGGGGAGTGATGTATACGGTCGTAGCGGCGCTTTTGAGACAAGTGATTCCATCTGCATATGCCAATAGTTTACTGGGCATACTTTTTTGGCAGAAAAGTCAATCTTCTCATTTCCGTTTATGCATCACGTAAATCGCCGTAAGCACTTGCATTAGCATGGGGAGTGATGTATACGGCCGTAGCGGCGCTTTTGAGACAAGTGATTCCATCTGCATATGCCAATAGTTTGCTGGGCTATAGGCTTACCTTTTTTGGCGGAAAAGTCAATCTCCTCATTTCCGTTTATTCATCGCGTAAATCGGCGTAAGCACTTGCATTAGCATGGGGAGTGATGTATACGGTCGTAGCGGCGCTTTTGAGACAAGTGATTCCATCTGCATATGCCAATAGTTTACTGGGCTATAGGCTTACCTTTTTTGGCGGAAAAGTCAATCTCCTCATTTCCGTTTATTCATCGCGTAAATCGGCGTAAGCACTTGCATTAGCATGGGGAGTGATGTATACGGTCGTACCGGCGCTTTTGAGACAGTGATTCCATCTGCATATGCCAATAGTTTACTGGGCTATAGGCTTACCTTTTTGGCGGAAAAGTCAATCTCCTCATTTCCGTTTATTCATCGCGTAAATCGGCGTAAGCACTTGCATTAGCATGGGGAGTGATGTATACGGTCGTAGCGGCGCTTTTGAGACAAGTGATTCCATCTGCATATGCCAATAGTTACTGGGCTATAGGCT